>NC_056727.1:990849377-990869377 GCF_019279795.1 Protopterus annectens
AAACATACTGGAAAATATTAAGATGCAACCAAACACCCTAATACTGGGTGATTTCAACTACCCTGCAATTAACTGGGAAAACTACTCGGGTACCAACTCCTTTCCCCAACGGTTCTTGGAATTCATAAAATATCCTAGACCTGGTCATTACCAACATGGGAGATAGATGCTCCACACCAGTGATCACCCCCTCATTGGTCAGGTCTGACCATAAGCAAATCACCCTTGGCATCCACATCCCACCCCCACCCCCCAGTACGGAAACCTCCTTAAAAAACTTCTCCAAAGCCAACTTCATGCTCCTGAAGTCAGAAGTGACAAACTTCACGACACCCATGCAGACGGGATCTGAAAGTTGGACTGCAGAATCCTACATTAAGGCACTGTACTAGCACATCCACTTGTGCATGAATCGTGCCATCCGAAATAGAACCAAGATGCTCTTTTCCAAAAAAAGGAAGCCAATCTGGTGGTCCCCTGCTATAAACAAACTATACAACGGAAGGAAGAAACTGTTGCAGAAAAGAGGAAAATCCCAGGATGCAAAAAACTCCCTCACCATCCTCAGTAAGAAGCTGAGATCCCTCATAAAATCCTCAAAAGCTAGTTGCGAAAATAAAATTGCCAAAGATTCCAAAGACAACCACAAGGCATTCTATAGTTATGTCAAGAATCTAAATGGCAATGCTCAGATCTGCTCTGAGCTACAACAGAATGGAATTAAATATACTGATCCCAAGGATATTGCCAATATCCTGGCAGATCGATTTAGTGCCAACTTCACCCCCTCTCACCCCCTAAAGGGCCCATCTCAATACCAAAAGATTGCCAAATTCCGGTAATCATGGCCACACAGGTAGAAACCGCACTCTCCAAAGCTAAGAATACAGCATCAATTGGACTAGATGACATCCCAGGCTGTGTACTACATGAACTACAAAATGAACTGGCACCTCACCTAAGTGTCATGTTTAATCATAGCCTCACCTCAGGCTTCGTGCCCACTGAGTGGTGCACAGCTACAGTTATCCCACTCCACAAGGGGGGATCCGCCTTGGATCCCGGAAACTACCGTCCCATCAGTCTGACAAGCCTGATCTGCAAGGGCAAGAAATGCATTAACATGGAACTTATAAACAAAGACATTGGCAATCTTCAAACACTGGACCCCACCCAGTTTGGGTTTGTGAAGGGCCGATCTAGTCTCCTGAATCTGATTGACTTCTTCGAATCAGTCTCCAGAGCTGTGGACGAGGGTAATGCAGTCCACACAGCCTATATGGACCTCACCAATGCCTTCAACACCATCCCCCACTCTGGAATCATAGAGAAACTTACTAAGCTGGGCATAAATCCCTACGTCACTCGATGGGTTGCCAACTGGCTTACTGACAGAACCCAGACTATAAAAGTAGCCGACTCCAAATCCAGCTCCAGACAAGTGACAAGTGGAGTACCTCAGGGTTCAATCCTGGGACCACTCCTGTTTGGCATCTACTTCTCTGAAGTACAGGCCAACACTAAGGGACTCTGGCTAACAAAGTTTGCAGATGACTGCAAACTGGGAGCCATTATTAAATCCCCAAATTCTGTGGATATTCTACAAAAGGGCCTTACAGAAACAGATGCCTGGTGCCAGAGCCATGGGCTCAAGCTTAATGCCAAGAAATGTATAGTTATCCCCTTTGGAAAAAAACATATACCCATGAATTACCAGATAGGTGGCAGGACACTAAACATCGAAAGTGTGATGAGAGACTTAGGGACAAAGGTGGACAGTGGTCTCACTTTCGATAACCACATTGCCACAACAGTCAGAAAATCCTTCTATGTGGCACACCGCATCACTAACGGCTTTTCATCCAGAAAAAAGGAGGTCATTGTCCCACTGTACTCATCCCTCATTAGACCCATTATAGAGTATAATGCCCCGTTTGGTATGTACCTCACAAGACATCTGCAACAGCTGGAAAGGCCACAGAAATACCTCACTAAAAGAATCACAGGCCTAAAGCAGATGCCATATGCTGACCGTCTAAAAAACCTCCAGCTATACTCTGTGGCATATCATCTACTCAGAGGCGATCTCTGCTTAACATACAAGGCCATGTCAAACCCTGAGCTGTTGGACATGCGCCACTTAAAGAAATCCCAATCCCACAGAGCCACACGCTCCAGGGAGCTAAACCTTGTCATCACAATGAACAAAACATGCTGGAGGGATAGGTTCCTGACCCAGAGACTCCCCATACTCTGGAATAGACTGCCCATACTTGTCAAGCAGAGCGCCTCACTGGTCCTCTTCAAAAGGAACCTTGATGATTGGATGGGAGATAGGAAATTCACCCCGGGAATCATGTCAGTCGCCCTGCTAGACAGGGGTCCAGAGAAGTAAATATTGTGGGAAAAAATAGCCAGGGAATTGTTATGGCTAGGCTTGCATAGGCCCTAGGGCCGATAGCCTAGTACCAACCTATGAACCTATAAGTTAAACAAATAAAAACCAAAGCTATGGATTACCTGCAAAGTGAAGGATTTAGTGGAAAAAGTCTAATACAGGTTAAAAGTCACAGCATGATGGAACAAATGAGTAAACTAAGGAAAACCGGTGGAGTGGGAGACATCTGTAGAAGAAATACAGACATTTACCTTTTATTTTATTTATTGCATTTGTTTACCAGGAAAGTCCACTGGGCCTAAAAGAGCCCATTTTCAGTGGAGGCCCAGGGAAAAAAGCTTCAACAATAACATAGATACTGAAAATATTAAACATTAATTGGTACAAAAACAGATACAGTGTTACAGATAGTTATTACAGAAATGTATACAGAATATATACATAAAAGCACGACATTTGCTGTTTGCCAGATGAATTCAATCAGAGAGATATAAACACACATATTATACCAGTATCAGCAAGTAATAACAGATAACAATTATGGAGAAAATATCATCAGTCAGCAGCAGCAAAAAGCATAGGAGTTTAGTTAACATACATAGGAGGAGGAGGTTAGGTTATAGAGCAGGTACACAGCCAGGAAGAGACGAGATGATTTTTCAGTATTTGAAGGTAGTGGTGCTGTCTGTGTTTCTTACACAAGGTGGAATTGAGTTCTATAGTTTGGCGACAACAAAGGAATAGAGGAGTTGACTAGCAGGTAAGGTGGGCTTTTCTACATTTAGAAGTAAATGTTTTTTCAGATCTTAGTTACCTGCTGGGTTGGTATTGGGTGAATAGTGTCGAGAGAGCAGGACAGTCTGTGGGTCTGTAGATTATTTTGTGCACTGTACTTAGTTGGGTGAATGAGAAATGGTGGGGGAGTTCCAGCCAGCCTAATTGTTTCAGTGAGTTACAGTAGTGGGATGAGAATTTGGCATTGTTGGCAAATTTGGCTATTCTGTTGCAACACATTTCAAGTTTGGATTTTGCAGAATTTTGGTTATTAGTGAGGAGAGGGGCACCATAAAAGAGAGAGGGTAATAAAAAGGTGGTTGCAAGGGTTTGTCTAGTAGAGAGGCTAAGAAAGTGTTGGTGCCTGTAGAGCATACCGACCTTTTGGTGTGATTTTATGGATGTTATTGTTTATGTGTAGGTCAAAGTTAAGGTTTTCATCTATAATAATGCCTAGTAGTTTAGTGTGTGGGGCAGCTTCTATAGTGGCATGGTCTTGAGCTTGTATAGTGAAGAGTTTTTTTTTATCTAGAGGAGTGGTTTTCTTAGGGGTAAAAAAAAGTACTAGTTTAGGATTTTCGGATTTAGGGCAAGATGATTGTTAAGCATCCAAGATTAAGCACAGGTGAGAGCATTCTGGGTGATTTGTGGAGTTCAGAGCTGGAACTGGCAGTGCACATTATTGTAGAGTCGTCAGCATACTGGATTACTGAGCATTGTGGGACAGTGGAGTGAAAGTTGTTAATAAAGATGCTACATAAAAGAGCACCAAGTATGGAGACTTGGGGTACCCTTGTGGAAGTACTGAGGAAAGGAGAGAAAGATTGTTGCCATTTTGGTAGATTGCTGCTTAATTGGAGAGATAGCTACTGAACCACTGCAGGGTAGGTGGGGAAATGAGGAGGGTAATTGTGTGGGAAATGGCATCAAAAGCTTTGGAGAGGTCTAGGAAAAGAGAAGTGGTTATTTTGCAAGAATCCCGTGCCCGATTAACAGTATCTAGGAAGGAAAAGAGGGCAGCAGTGGTGCTGTGTCCTGGTCAGAAACCATGCTGAGTGCATGACAGAATTTGGTTTTCAAGCAGGTGGCTGAGGAGTTGGGCATGGATGCATCTTCCCAGTATTTTAAAGAGGAGTGAAAGGATTGCTATGGGCCGAAAGTCTGTGGTGTCTGTGTTGGTGCCAGCTTTGTGTAAGGGGACAATGTATGCTTTTTTTTCCAGATGTCTGGGACTAGGGATTTTTTTTAATCGATCAGTTAATGGGTATGCTGATGGGATAAGTTACAGAGTTTGCAGGGGCCAAAGTACAAGGTTTTTGCTTAAGTAAAGTTTTTTTTATTGTGGCAGTGGGTATGGGGGAGACTTTTAGGGTGGAGTCGAGGATAGGATTGTTTTCTGGCATGATTTGATCATCAGCTATCTTGGTGGAGGTGGTGGTGGCGCTAACTGTAGGAAGGGTTGTGGTTAGGTTAGCTATGGTGGCAATGAAGTAGGAATTGAAGAGGATGGCAAGTTCGGTTGGAGTTTTGCCTGGGTAAGGGGATGGATTGCTTTGAGAGCTGGGTGTAATAGTTGGTTAATGTGACAAGTGAAAGAAAAAGAGATTTAATATGGTGCAATATTTATACAAAGGAGAATGCAAAACTAATCAATACAATAAAAGCAGCACCAAAGACATTTGAAGAGAAATACAGGCAAAGGCATCCGGATATGGAACATTTTACAATACAAAGAATAAGAAAACAAAGGGGGAAGTAGAAAAGAGGATTAGTAACAGAAAAGTTAAAGAAATAGAAACTGAATTTATGGATTGTCTGCTAAGTGAAGGACTTAGTGTAGAAAATCCAACTATGGCAATGTCACACCATGATGAAACAATGACTCCACAAATTAAGGTGAAACAGGCAGAACAGTAAGCATCTGATCAGTTGCTACATGAAGATACTGTGGAGCTTTAAGTAGAAAACCAGTACAAAAGTTCAGCTGGAGTTGCACAGCAAGGGAAAGAGCAGGAAATGGTGGCAACTCTGATGCAGTCAGTGCTGTGGAGTAATAGGCCAGTGAGTTTCCATGTGAAAGAACAACGGATGATGCAAGATGCAGCTGAAGAGAATATGTACAGTAAGATGTTCTGAAACTTTCTACACAATGCCCACAAGAAATGGAGAATAAAGAAAGTGTCTTCAGTTTAGAAGAAAATGATCTAAGGAAAGAGTTGCTTGACTTAACAGATGGGCAGACAAATTAAGATTGATTAAAGAAATAAATTGCAGAAAGTCAATAAGACCCAAAATGTTAGAAATATGATAAAACAAATAAACACAGTACATAAAGACTATTAACAGAAATTCATTTGATATAACAGAAATAAATAGGATATGTGCAGCTAAATTAATAACAGATAAAGTCTTACCAAAAAAATGCAGGGCAATAAGGGAAAGGATGGGAAAAAATCAAATTACATCAATGAAGTATCGAACAGTGAAAACTATAACGCAATTAAGACAATAAGTGTCACTGTTAGAGGAGTATAGAACAGAGAACAAATAGTACAGTTGTGTACTTACCATAAATGTAGATATTCGAGTGTATTCACTGTTGTAGTCATTACAATTGGGTTATCCTGCTGGCAGGCTACCCGCAGTCGGCCTGAATTCCAAAGTCTAGGTGCGGCGTCGGTTGCTGTCGCCTCCTCCCTGACATCAGTGCGCCAGGGGTATAAAAGATGCAGCCGACGCCATTTTCTTCAGTTTTTCTTGCCCCAGATGTCAGGTGCCCCCAAAAGGGTAGGCTAAAAATATGTCAGTAAAACATGCATGCACCAAGGTAAATTTTTCCTTCATCTACAAGCAAATACACCACAATGGTTGTATAGAATAGAGAAGTACAGATAAGTTCCAGCAAAGATAAGGGGGATGGTGGGTGGGTAACCTGGACTGCAACAGTGAATACACTCGAACATCTACATTTATGGTAAGTACACAACTGTACTATGTTCATCGTGTTTCACTGTTGCAGTCATTACAATTGGGTTGAATTCCAAAGCTAAGGTTGGGAGGCTGGAGCTAAATAGGATTAGGAGCGGCTATGAGGCCCTGCAGAACTGCAGTGGCAAAGCCTGCCCTGGATTTAGAGTAGAGTGGTAAGTGATAGTGCTTTGTAAAAGTGTGCAATGAACTCCAGGTTGCAGCCTCTAAAACGTCTTTGGTTGGTGCTCCTATGAGGAAGGCTGCTGAAGTGGCTGCTGCTCTGGTTGAATGTGGCCTAATGCCCTTAGGCACTAATTTGCCATGTTGTGAATAGCAGAAACGAATGGAGTGGCCAATCCACTTTGAAATAGTCTGCTTTGAAATAGCCTTTCCTTGTGATCCTGCAGCATGCCACTAGTAATTGTTCAGTCTTTCTGAAAGCTTTGGTTCTGTCCAAGTAGAAGTGCAGCTGTCTGTGTATGTCCAAAGAATGTAGAAGTCTCTCACCCTTATTCTGTGGGTTTGGGTAAAAGGTAGGCAAATGAATAATTTAAGGGCCACACTGGACACTACCTTAGGCATAAATGGCGGGTTTGTCCTCAGAGAAACCCTATCTGGATGGAAAATGATAAAAGGCTCCACACCATGAGTGCCTGTAGCTCTGAGACTCATCTTGCAGAGGTTACTGCTAGGAGCAGAGCTGTTTTCCATGATAAAAATTTTATATCAGCTGTAGCGGCTGGCTCAAAAGGAGGCAGGGTGAGTTTTTCCAAGACATAATTGAGGTCCCATGCAGGTATTGGTGATCTCCTTGGCGGCCTTAAGTTTTTGGCTCCTCTGAGGTACTGCCTTAATAAAGGATGAGAAAAAATAGGTGGGTCTGTATCGTAGTGAGCTGAAATGGCAGAGGCATGAATCTTAATTGATGAAAAGGATAGGCCTTTGTCCAGCATCTCAGTTAAATATTGCAAAATCTGAGGAATATTTGGTACAGTTGTGTCAATCCCTTGTGCCTGGTTCCAAGCACAGAATCTCTTCCATTTTTCAGCATAAGATTTTCTGGTACTAGGCATCCTGGCCTCCAAAATAACATCCATCACCGCTTTAGAGAGAGGTGTGTTTTGAAAGACTACATTATCCGCCATGCTGCCAGATTTAAGGTCTTGAGTTGGCTGTGCATGATCTAATTGTTGTGTTGGGACAGTAAGTGAGGAATTTGAGGTAATGTTCAGGCTGGGTATTGAGACAAGTTCCTTAGGATTGGGTACCAGTGCTGGCGGGGCCAGTCTTGGGCAATCAGTATCATTTTTGGCTTCTCTTGTCTGACTTTTAGGAGTACCTTGGGGAGGAAAGGCAGTGGAGGAAAGGCATATACTGTTAAGTTTTTCCAGCTGAAAGATAGAGCATCCACTTTCCATGCTTGCTCATGATAAGTCCTTGTGCAGAATCTCTGTAATTGGCAGTTGTGAGGGGAGGCAAACAGATCTATGTCCGGGCATCCCCAATTCCTTGTTATCATGCTGAAGACTTGTGGATCCAATTTCCACTTGTGGAGATACATGAGGTTTCTGCTTAGTTCGTCTGCCACAGTATTTATCTTTCCTGGCAGGAATTGTGCCTGCAGATGTACTTGCTAAGTCAATGCTGTGTCCCACAAAGTCATGGCTAGTCTGCATAGGGGGTAGGAATGAGTGCCTCCCTGCTTGTTTATGTACCACATGACTGTAGTATTGCCCGTCTTTATTAGTAGTTGTCCTGGATGAAGTAGATCCTTGAAGGCTGTCAGGGTATTCTGAACAGCTAACATCTCTTTTTGGTTGATATGTAGATGCATTTGGCTTGCAGACCATGTGCCCTGAATACATCTTCCTGCCATGTGGGCCCCCCAGGCATAATCTGATGCATCTGTTGTTAATATCTGCCTGGCTGTGGGTAAAACAAATGGCTGCCCCTTGTTGTGGTGACAGGCCTTTGCCCACCATCGAAACTCCTGTTGCAGGCAGGGAATGAGGGTAATTATTGTTTCCAGGCTGTGGCAATGTTGAGTCCAAACACTTTTTAGATACCCTTGAAGTTTCCTCATATGCAGTCGTGCATATGGAATTAGCAGAATGCAGGATGCCATGAAGCCCAAAGCCTGCAGAATTTTTCTTGCAGATAACTAGGTCTTTGTTGCCAACATTTTGAAATAAGTAGTCAGTTGCCTTTGTTTGTCTGGCGTGAGATGAGCCATCTGAGCAGTTGTATTTAAGCTTGCACCCAGGAATATTATCTCTTGAGAGGGTACTAGTTTTGATTTATTTTCGTTTACTGTGTACCCTAGGTATGTTAGTAATCTTTTTACAAACGCCAGATGCTGTAGCAGAATGTCCTTGTTCTCTACTTGAATAAGGCAGTCGTCCAAGTAAGGATATATTTGTATTCCTCTTTGTCTGCAAAATGCAATTACTGGAGCAGGCATTTTGTGAAGACCCTGGGCGCAGTAGATAAGCCAAAGGGCAGTGCAGAGAATTGGTAGTGCATTGAACCAGCTATGAATCTGAGGTATCTTCTGCATGACTGTCTGACTGGGACATGCAGGTATGCCTCTTTTAGGTCTAAAAAGTCACAAGCCAAGCCTTCTTGCCCAGCATGGGCAGAAGCTGGTGCAGAGTCAACATTTTGAATCTTGGAATATCCAGATATGTGTTTAGAATAGATAGGTCCAGTATTGGTCTCCAGGCTTTGTCCTTTCTGGGCACCAAGAACAGTCTTGAGTAAAATCCTTGTCCATGCTCTTGCTGTGTTACTTGCTGAATGGCCCTCATGTCCATGAGGGATGACACTTGCTTTTGTGCCTCTGCCCACTGATTTTTTGTCAGGTCTGGCAAACCGTTTGCCCTTGGCAGGGTGTGAAAGTGAAACCTGTAGCCTTGTGACACTATATCCAAGACCCATTTGTCCTGGGTTATTACGTGCCAATTTTGAGAAAAAAGTGCTAGTTTCCCCCTAAAGGTGCTGCCAGAAGATAAGAGCTTGGCGCAGGCAGGGGGAAGTCATTGGGACTATTTCCTGTATGGCTGTGATTTGTCTTCTCTGCTTTTGGAGGTAGAAGTTCCCCATTGTTTAGACCTGTATGAGCCTTGGGGCTGGGGTCTGCCTCTAGGGCGCCTGTATCTGCGTCTTTGTGGCCTGTCTGACACTGGAAAGGACCAATTCTTTGTAGGCCAGTGCCTGCTAAATCTTGGAGGCTGTACCTGTAAGAAATCCTTGACTGCTTGCATAGATTTAGCTTTGTCCTCCATTTTCTTCAACACCTCTTTTGCTTTAACACCAAACAGGTATCATGCTGTAATGGAGCATCTAATAATTTTGCTTTAACATGATCAGGCAGATTCTGTTCCTTTAACCAAGCATGCCTCCTAATGACAGAACCCGTAACAGCGGCCCTGCAGGAGGCCTCCAGAGAATCAAAACCACATTGCAAAGTATGCTTTCCCACTTGTTCAGCTACATGCAATAAATCCTGCATTTCGTTGTTTTCTGCACATTCAGAATTTATCAACATTTTCTGTTTAAGCAGTGACATAATATATTGCTGATATTTAAGCATATGAAACTGACAAAAGCCCTTATAGCCAAGGTGGCAGAAGTGTAAATCTTTTTTCCTCATCTGTCCAGTGCCCTAGAATCCCTGTCAGAAGGGGTAGGGTTTTTTGCAGTGGAAGCCTTGACCCCTTTGGGACCCTGAGAGATAGTTTTTGGGTCTGCAGCAGGGTTCTTAAAAAGAAATTTATGTGAATCAGGAACCCTGTAGTATCTGTCTGGCTTAACAGGAGCTGGAGGTAAAGAGTCAGGAGTCAGACTGGACTCTGAAAATACATCATCTACAATGTCTAACATAGGTGGAATAGCAAGGGGCCTGTGCTGAGGTAGTAAAAGGAAGTCTCTGAGCCTTTTCTTAGATTCTGAATAATCTTGGCTCTCCCAGTGGAAATGCTCCCTCATGGTATGCAGAGTTTCCCCAAAAGAATAATCCTTAGGAGGAGAGGCTGAAGGGATAGATTCTTCAGCATCAGAATCCTCATAGGGAGGAAGAGAGTATTCCTGATCAGAAGAGGAATCAGAAGAAATGGAAACCTGATCTGAAGATTCATATTCTGTCTCTTGCCTAGGCTTCTTATCAGGAGGGGGATGGGAACCCCTGATCAAAGTAATTAGGTCTTCGGCCATTTTGAGCATCTGTTTTTTAGACATGGAGGCCTGTCCATGGGGCTGTTGTACTTGCTTCTTTGTCTTTAGAGGTGCTTTAGTCTTTGCCTTTGAAGCTGAAGTCGTTTTAACATATAACTGTGTAGACCTGAAAACACCCTCAGAAGCCGATGCCTGCTCAGTTGCTCCAAACCCATCTGAGGGAATATTTTCTGAGGTTCCAATACCTTGAGTTTCCAGCGACCTAGTCGACTCCATGTGGGAGTCGGAAGCAGCCTGCGGCTCTAAAGTAGCGGGCGTCAGGGGCTGCGAAAGCACCTCACTGAGAACTGGCGACTGGCTTAGAAGAAGCCTCGTCGTTAGTTTTGGACCTCGGATGCCTGTCCTTTTCTTTTTCTTTGCATTTCTTTTGAATTGCTGTAGTCGGATGGCTATCCGATGACATCGTGTAATTAAATATTCTGCCAAAGTAGTGAAATGCAAAATCGTACCGACGCTTAATAGTGCATTGGTTAAATCTAGCACAAAACCGACAATTAGCAACTTCGTGATCAGGGCCTAGGCAAGGAATACAGTAAGAATGGAAGTCCTTATGAGGTATTTGCTTCCCACAAGAAATACAATTATTAACTTTTTCTGACATCGGTCTGGAGCAAGAAAAAAGTTTCTCCAACAGGGTACTTAGCTTTTAATGAAGACTTCGGATCTGAAATTCGAACACGAAAATCTCAGGAGTCGGCCGACCGGCACTTGCGAACTGCTTTTGCTTCGGGCACCGTGCAGCAAGAAAGACTGAAGAAAATGGCGTGAGCTGCATCTTTTATACCCCTGGCGCACTGACGTCAGGGAGGAGGCGACAGCAACCAACGCCGGACCTAGACTTTGGAATTCAGGCCGACTGCGGGTAGCCTGCCAGCAGGATAACCCAATTGTAATGACTGCAACAGTGAAACACGATGAACATCAACAAAAATACTTAAAAAGATAAAAGGTGATAAAAGCAACATGCAGTATTAGAACAGACCAGGATCTACCACACACTATTGCAAATAACAAAAGATATCAGCACAGGCAGAAAATCCTAGAAGATATGCAGATAAATATAAAGGAAAAGTGCAAAATAAGCAATTCACTGATGACCCAAATAAGTTTTATAGAGAACTGGAAAACAATGCCAAAGGAATAGAAACATCACCAAAAAAAAAAGAAATAGACACATTTTGGAGAAATACCTATGAAGACAATGTGGACTATAACAAAGATGTTGAATTGATAGAAGTAAAAGAAATAGTAAGAAGTTCAAATGTACAGGATATGAAATGGGATGAAGTAACGGCCAGAGAAATTGAAACAAAATTTAAAAAAAAATGTTCTAAATGGAAAATTCCAGGCCCAGACACAGTATCTAACTTCTCGCTAAGAGTATTAACATCTTTACACGAAGATTTACCCCTGAGTAAGAACTACTTATAGGCCAAACAGACAACAACCTGGTTAACAACAGGAAAAACACTTCTTATTAAGAGTGAACCTGCAAGCTATCCTAAAAAACTATAGGCCAATAACTTGCCTTTCAACAATTGTGACACCCATGCCCTGGCCCAGCAATCAAAGAGCCTCAATCCTCACCAAATCACCAGAGAGGGTGTCTCATATATGAGGACAGGACAATAAATACACACAGTAAAGTGCAATTTCCCTTAAGAGCACACAGAGATCACAGTCAGTCCGGGGCTGGTCAATCCCTTGCTCCCCAAGTCCCAGTAAGACTCCCCACTGGCACAGCTATAGGGTCCAGATCTCAGCCTAGCTGGGCAAACTAAAATCTCCAGCACCCTCTCTGTCCAACCAGTGCTTCGTGTCCCTGCCCAAGTAGCTGACACACGCACACTTTGAGATAAGTTTATACAACCACACAGACACTTCTGGGGAAGGCTGGCACAGGTTCTCCAGCTGTGCCCCTTTCACCCAGACTATACGGTGGTACCACTTGCCACCACCCAGCTAATATTTATCAGCTACCCAAAGGCCCTAAAAGGGGTGTCTAATTATTACTGTGCAATATTATTATCCAATTGGTAGATGTGACTAAACAGTCAAAGCTTATTTGGAGTGACCTGGACAGTAAACTCTATAAATATGCAATGTACTCTAGAGCTTAACCTATCTCTGCACAAAACCAGCCACAGTTATACGGTTTAAAATATTTAATAAGAA
This sequence comes from Protopterus annectens, assembly GCF_019279795.1. Taxonomy (NCBI): domain Eukaryota; kingdom Metazoa; phylum Chordata; order Ceratodontiformes; family Protopteridae; genus Protopterus; species Protopterus annectens. Next base: position 990,861,928 of record NC_056727.1, read on the forward strand.
ATAATTAAAACCATAAGACAATACTTTCTACTACACAGTCAGTGCTAGTCAAAAGTTCAGAGATCACACAGAAATACTTAACATAAATCAGTAGTACAGTTCTAACATCACAAAAAACACCTAGTCTAATATTTCTAGCTTCTAGCTATCTTCAAGAAAACACATTTCTAAAATAACTTACTTAAATAGAGCAACAGGCAGTGCTGTGAGTTGGACAGTCAGACAAAAAATGCTTAATGCCTTCTGATTCTCTCTGTTTGAATTGCTACTGCACTTTTCTGGAGTTCCCAGGCTGACAGAAACTGCATTTATATTCTTTTACACTTAGAGCAATAAAGGGCGTTCCACATATACATTCTAGTAGTTATTCCTTAAGTTAAAACAATAGGCAGGATGCTTACTCCAGACTCATCAACTCCAAATTCTAACTTCAAAGGAACAGACAAAGTAATTTTAATTTCAAAGGACCAACAAGAAATGCTTGACTTTGCTTTCTTTACAGCAGAGGGCAATGTTGCCACGTTGTTTTAAGTTCAACATTTCACAGTATTTACAAATGATAGAATTATCTGCACAATTCTATCTGGCTAGGCAGCCTTTACCCATCTCTACCAGTCTTCACAACAATGTATAAACTATGCACTGGAACTGATGCTGACAGAGTTTATAGTCACTTAGAAGAAAACTCAGTCATGGCAACAGAGCAAAAGAGTAACAAAAGAAAGTCATATGGAACAAAGGATCATTTCTTGTTAAATAAGTCATAATGGAGAATTCAGAATCTAAGTATGGCATGGATAGATTACAGAAAAGCATTTGACAGCATCTGACATTCATGGATAAATGAGTACTTACAGATGTATAACACATACCCTGCATTGATCAATTATATTACAGTGACCATGAAACAGTGTCAAACTACTTTGCAGCTAAGCCATGATAAAGGACAAATTATTATCCCAAGGATAAAAATTCAAAGAGGGATATTTCAGGGTGACTCTTAGTCATCACTGTTCTTTTCTCTTGTTCTTAACCCATTAAACTGTCTACTTAGATTAGGTCATGGTTACAATTTAGCTCCCAGACAACAAAAAAGTGTAAAGACATCTTATCTTCTTTTTGTGGATGATTTAAAACTGTATAGTTCATCAAATGAGGAGCTAAAAGCATAACTGGAAGTGGTCAAAACTTTCTCAGATTATATGACTGTCATTTGGTCTTTATAAGTGTGTAAAACCAACATTTAAAGCACGGAAGCTGCAGCACCAAGAAAACATCAGTCTGGGACAGGAATGTGATATAAAGGAAATTAAGTAAGAGGGACTGCATAAGTATTTGGGAACTGATGAGAGATCAACAATAAAGCATTAACTAACGTGAACAAAACTCAAGACTAAAATTAACATTGAAAACAGCACTGACATCTAGGAACATAGTCCAAGCCATAAAACAATTTGGTCTTCCTGTTCTAACTTGCAATTTTGGAATGAATGACTGGCTCCAAAAGGTATTGGATCAGCTGAAAAGGAAAACAAAAAATATATTTCATGCTTATCAAGTAATATATAAAAATCAGTGTATACCAAGGTTATATACTCTTCATTCTGAAGGCAATATGGGCCTCCTCAAAAAGGATTACATTTACAGATCTGCAATTATAGGATGCATACATAGCTGTTCACTTCACTAGATCCAAATACAGAGAAAGTTGGCGAGAATAAATCTAAGAATTCCTTACTTAGTTTTAGTTTAAGGGTGTGCACACTTATGCAACCAGCTTATTGTATGTTTTTCTTTATTTTTTTTTATATTTTTTCCCCTAACAGATTTGTTTGTTTTTTCAATTGAATTGTACAGGTTATAGGTCACATCAAAGGTGGGAAAAGTTTTGAAATTATTTATTGTGGTCTCATTTTTTTCTATCACAAAAACGTGGCATTTTAACAGGGGTGTGTAAACTTTTTATATCCACTGCAACTGCATCCAGGCATGCCTCCATACCATAATATCTGTGCCTGCAGCTCAAAAGATACCCTCAGTTGCACTGGAAATCAATTGCATGGATGTGTTCGAAAGTGATTACAGGATGGCCAGCTGCAAATCCACATATTTCCTGTCTTCTGCAGACATGGACCCAGAGACGGACTTTGAAAGTTACTCTGTCAAGTCCCCCTGAAACCTTTGCACATGTGTCAGGTGATTCGGTCACCTGAGAGAAAAGGTCACAAAAGTATAAACAAGCTTTCCATACCTGTCCAGAGTCCTAGACTCTCTATTAGGAGAGTGGACAGATGAGCCCTCATCTGCACTGCAAGCTTCTTTTTAGTGGCTTTTGCTACTACCATGGCATCCACTGCCAGCCCTTTGCTCCAATGAGTGTGGCCTTTAGGGGGCAACGAAGTACTTATCAGTTTTTTTTGAGAATTGGTTCTGCCACATCTGGTTCCTTCCACATCCAGCGAGAGATCGAGTCAATCATCTCATTAGCTGGGGGAACCAACCAGGAGGTACCTGAGCATGAGCAAAACTTCTTAAGGAAAATGTATTCCTCCTGAGAAGGGGTTTCAGAAGACCAGTCTCCTTTCTATCACAAAAGATTGAGAATTTCCCAAATAGAGACATCTTCAAGAAGTGATCTGGGGATCCCTCTCCTTCACCAAAATCCGAATCTTCTATTAAAGACTTCTTTGGGAAGTTAAAGTGCCTCTTCTTACACTTAACCTTCCCAGGAGCTTCCATGGATGGATCTTCTGAGGAAGACTCAGAAGTCTGAGGAGGGTTCTGAATAAAGACTGACTTGAGACAAGTGTGAATCAGCTGCCCCGAAGAAATAGAATGAGCAAGCTCAGGACCCAGGGCTGACAGTTATGGGCTGGACAGAGCCAAGATGGGCAAGGATGTCCAAGCTCCTGACTTGGATAGGGCTTTCTCCACTGCCACAAAGGCAGAGGTCGAAGAAGAATGTAAAACCACTCCAGAAGCTTCTGTACCATGGTGGCCAAGAGTATCTCCCTAACCATGCCTTGAAACCGAAGTCACAGCTGAGCTAACACTGAAGCTCCAAGGAAAACAGGGCTCAAAAGATTTCAGAGTTGAACTCCTTCCCCCAAACTCGGCGCCAAAGCTTCAACTCCCAATTTCATTTGGATGGCTGTGGGAGTACTTGGATCAGAGAAGATGCCAAAGTTGAAGAAGTCCACAACTTCGAATATGACGTGGACAATCCAGGAAAACCTGGATCCAAAACTTCCGCAGCCAGAGGATGGATCAGAGTAGAAGCAGTTACAGGCATAGGAGAAAGTCCGAAAAGCAGAGTCTGATGGGAGACGGAGCCAGAACCCCAACTGAATTTGAGTCCTAATGAATTTCCTCATCAGTGTATCCATATCAGCTTCTGACAAACCTCTGGTAGACAAAGGGGAAAGATAAAGAAACAGGTCTATAAGCCCTGTGAATGGGTGACTTCAGCAAGAAGGGAGAATGTAACCTAGAAGAAACAAACATTCTCTGGGGAAAATCTCTGCTCCCTGAGACAGGGAGTTCTGGAAGAGACAGATGACTCACCAGAAGGGAGCCGGACCCGAAGTCTTAGTAAGCTTAGCTGGTGGAACCGAAGGAGAGAATCAGGGAATCACTTCCTTGTTTCCTTAGGCTTTTCTTTTGACTTCTCACTCTTGTCCCATTTCTGCTTATCTGAGAGCTTCTTCCCAGATAGGGATGCTCAAGAAGCAGACGCAGCAGCACATTTGAGAATAAGACCCTTCAGAACGAGTTTATTACAGTGCTCAACAACTGCCCGTTGGCCAAAGGCCATACAGAAGGCACAATCCTCCTCCAAATGAGCTGCCCCTAAGCAATAAATACATTTAGTATGAGTGTTGGAATTTGGAATTTTATGGTCACAAGCAATACATTTTTTAAACCATGATCCAATAACAACCACAAATGCGCAACAACAACAACAACAGAAATAAAGAAATACCCAGTCAAAGGCAATAGCAGAGAGAGAGAGAGAGAGAGACACACACAATTACTAACAATGCTAAGAATGAAAGTACAGTTATGTACACTTATCATAAATGTAGACTTCAACTGTATTCACTGTTGCAGTCCTGACTTGTGGGATTTCCCACCATGGAAGCCCTTGGTCAGCCCGACTAATACAGAATATTTTTCCCTCCTCCTGAAACCAGTGAACGCCCTATCCAATGTCACTATGTTTGGGTATAAAAGCAGTTGGACGGTGCCATGACCTCAGTTCTTTCTTGCCCCCAACAAGCAGGAGTCCCCCACTGTGTCCTTGGGGCCAGGAGTCTGGGACCATGTATTTCAGAATAAGTGTGAAGGAGGAAGGGGCCATATTGACTGAGAAGGTGAATGTCCTAGTCTATCCCATAGGCCAGAGGGGAACGAATACTGCAACAGTGAATACATCAGAATATCTACATTTATGCTAAGTGTACACAACTGTACTATGCTCTCCATGCTTCACTGTTGCAGTCCTGACTTACGGGATGATTCCCAAAGGTGAAAACGAGGGTGGATGGAAAAATTAAGGAAAAGCAAGGATGCCCTGAAAAATGGCATAGGCAAATCCTGCTATGGACTTAGAAAAGGTAGGAAGATGGTAATATTGTGTGAAAGTACGCACTGAGTACCAAGAAGCTACTTCCACAATTTCCTTGGTGGACACACCTTTAAGAAAGGCAGTACAGATTGCAGTAGCCCTAGTGGAATGTGTCCTCACAGCATCCAGGGGTTTCTCACCATGATGGCTGTAGCAAAAGGAGATACAGTGGGAGATCTATTTGGAAATAGTTTGTATAGAAACTGGTCTCTGTGAGTTACTGGCAAAGGCCACAAAAAAACTGGTCAGATTTCTTGACATTCTTGCTTGTGCCCAAGTAGTAATGCAGTTGGTCATGCACATCCAAAGAATAGAGGATACTTACTCCCTTGTTCTGAGGGTTAGGAAATAATGTATGGTCTGGTTCAAAGAAGTCTCTGTCACCACCCTGGGCATAAAAAGGAAGGATTAAGAGACACTCTGTCTGGATGGAAAATGATGAAAGGGTCCACACACATAAGAGCCTGAAGGTCTGATACCCTTCTGACTGAGGTAATCGTTAGGAGGAAGACCGTCTTCCAGATCAGAAATTTTATATCATTGGAGGCTACTGGTTCAAAGACTGGAAGGATGAGCTTCTCCAGAATGAAACGGAGGTCCGAGGGAGGAACAGGATGTTTCCTGGGAAGTCTAACATCAGAAACTATTTAATAAGGAGATGTAAAAAGACAGGAGGTTGAGATGGCAGATAAGCAGAAACAGCTGAAGAATGGATTTTTAGAGAAGTGAGACCTTTATCAAAAAGGCTGGATAAGTATTGACAGGATGAAAGAGATCTGAGCTTGACAAGGGTTCCATCCCTTCTGTTTGCACCAAAGAATTAATCTTTTCCATTTGGTGGAGTAAGACTTCCTAGTGCTAGGATTCTTGGCCTCTTTTAGAATGTCCAGGACCCCCTAGTCGAGGTGAGACCCCTTCCATGGGATCAGGGTATCACCCAAGCTGTCAATTTGAGTGTAAATTGGTTGGGGAGTATTACTGAGCCCCTGTTCTGCGTTAGCAAGTCCACTCTCTGTGACAGCTCCCTGTTGGTCAGACTGAGTAATAGAGGGTACCAGTGAAGTCTCAGCCAACCTGAGGCTATCAGAATTACCCTTGGCCCCTCTTCCCTTAATTTCAGCAATACCCTGGACAGCAGTGGTACTAGGGGGAAGGTATTAAGGAACAGGCTTGTCCAAGGAAAGGAAAAGGCATCTGTCTTCCAAGCTAACTTTATTTAGTTCCTGGAGCAAAACCTTTTCAAATGAGCATTTTTTTTGGTGGCAAAAATGGCTATATGTGGTATGCCCCATTTTTCAGCTATGCTGAGAAATACCTCCCAATGCAGTTGCCACTCATGGGGTCTGACAGGATCCTGTTGTGGTGATCAGCTAGTTGATTGGTTTCTCCTGGTAGGTACTATGCCATGAGGTGCAGCCCTAGGGTGTTTGCTGTTTCCCAAAGGTCCATGGCTAAGCAACAAACAGAGTAAGAGTGGGCCCCCCCTGCTTGTTTATGTACCACATAACTGTGACATTGTCTGTCTTCACCAGGAGGGCTCCAGGTTTCCATTTTTTTCTTTTGTATGACAATAAGTCCTTTTTGGACTGCCATTAATTCTTTTAGGTTGATGTGTTTGTTTTTGAACTTGGAGTCTCATTTGCCTTGAGCCAGGAGGTTCTTCAAGGCTGTTTCTGATGCACATGTTGCCATAATTTGGTCCTGATGGATGAAACTGAACAGAAGGCCTGGATTGAGGAAGCATTCTTGGGCCCACCAGGTAAACTCTTTCCTGCGGTAAGGAAACAGTTTATTCTGTAGGTTAGACACTGTGAAAGTTGGTACCACACATTTTTGAGATACCACTGCAGTTTTCTCATATGCAGTCTGGTCAGGGGGATCATGAGAATAGAAAATGCCATGTATCCCAGGGCCCTGAGATACTCTCTGGGTGTAAGGTATTTCCTGTCCACAATCTTTTTGAAGTAAAGGTTTTGGAAGGTAACCTTGTCAGGAGAAAGGAAAGCCTTCTGAACAGCAGAGTCCAGTAAGGCTGTTAGAAACACAATCCTGCTTGTGGGGTTTCTTTGAGATTTTTGTCTATGGATGGTGAACCCGACTGAGATTACTAAGTGTTGGATATACAGTAGGTCTGATTTGAGTTTTTCTAGGCATGTTGCCTGAATGAGACAATTTTCTAAGTAAGGGTAAATCTGAATTCTCTCTGTCCTACAGAAGGCTATTACCAGGACTAGGCATTTTGTGAAGACTACTGGGTGAAGTAGATAAGCCAAAGGGCAGAGCACAGAATTGATACTGCTTCACACCTGCTCTGAACAGCAAGAACCTTCTGTGTGATGTCTTTGGAGGTATGCATCTTTTAGATCAGCAGTTACCATGAAGGTGTTGGGGGGGGGGGGTAATCATTGGCAGTAGTTTTTGTAAAACCACTTTGAATTTTGGGACCTGTAAGACTTGGGTGAGCCTTGACAAGTCGAGAACTGTCCTCCAGGTACCTTCTTTCCTGGGAACTAGGAAAAGTCTGGAGTAAAATCCTTTTCCTTGTAAGGATTTTGGTAAGGGTTCTCCAAGAGCCATGAGTGGACAGATGCCCCATTTGGCTGAAGGCCTCTGTCTTTTGGTCTGGAGGAATGTCTGGGAAGCCTGAACAAATCAAAGGTTGTTTGAACTTGAGTTTATAGCCTCTCTGAATGCTGTTTAGCACCCACAGATCACCAGTAATGAGAATCTAGTTCTTGCAGAAAAGCGAAGTCCCCCCTCCCCCCGCATGGGGAGAGGGTGGGTGAAGAGGGGAAGAAGATGAGGGAAGGGGAAAGGAAGTGC
>NC_056727.1:990879377-990951877 GCF_019279795.1 Protopterus annectens
AAATGCTACCAAAAGTTGAGAAAGAGTTACTCATAAATCAGGACTTGACATTCACTGATACTCCTAGCTGAAGTGAGTCCTAGCAGCAGGGCAGTTTTCCAAGTAAGTATTTTAACAACTCATTACAGCAGAGTGCGCCTCCAGGTGTTTCTGCAGTTATCTCCAAATGATGCCTCTAGGCCCCAATATTTCTTGCTCATATTTGTAGTAACAATTCCAAAAAAACATGCCATATACAAGGAGTCAGAAGATTTATTTTAAAGCATACATGATGGCAAAAACTATTTTATTGATATAAAGCCTATGTCTAATGCAGTTAAAGAGATACAGATTATTATTTGTATACCATTTATCTATACTTTAATCATTTTCATATTTCTCGAAATATCTCAAGATTCAGTTAACATGGATGGAACTGCATAGCCTAATAAGAAAGCTCACAGTTGCAGGAAGAAAATCCTGCTGGCAATACAAGTCTTACTGATGTTTCGTAAGCTGTTTATACAAAAATTACAAAAATTAATATTCACTGTTTTTACTCTGACTTATAAAATCCAGTTTAAAGCACTGAACTGAATGAATATCACTAATGTAAACACTAATTAATCCTGAATAATTTGCTAGTAACACTTGTGGTTCCAGAAATATGAACATTTGTTTGAACTGTAAGGTGATATCTTCATTTTTTTTAAGTCTCAAGCAACACCCAGTGGGAGTTAACAGTACTCACTCAAAACAGCTGTACTGGAGGGAATTAGGGAAGCTGAGGCTCTTTTCCCAGGGGAGACTGCAGGCACAAGTTTCCTTTCCAGGTCAGGCGGTCTAAACTTCATGCATTTCATGAAGTCTTGTACCAGGCTGACTAAATCCTATAGAGGGACCTCGGCAGAAAAAGCAGATCCAGACAACATCACATGGAGTAAACCTGCTTGCTGCTTTGGTTCGAGTGTTTTGGGTTTGGAAAGGGAGGACAACAAGGCCTCAGGTCACAGGCTGCTGCAACCTAATCCACTTCTTGGGGATTTCCTCCTGAACAATAACCAAGAGAATGCAAGCCTCACCCTTGTTCACCAGCAGCCTAGTACTGGAAGCCATAGCCTGTAGAGGACCTTAAGACCCAACAGACATCAGTCTGGTGTCAGTTCGTGAAGACTTGTACTGAGCCACCGTCATGGTGACCTCTGGATGGAATGCACCAGTGGACTTGGGCTAACTGACATCAGGTCAGGGAGATACAAAGGCACCTCACCTACGTCCACAATTCTGAACTCTGGCAGGGAGTCAGACACATATATGTCATTTGTCTCCAACACATTCTTCTCCTTCAAGTGTTGATCCTTATGTTTCTTTGGGATGGCAGCCTGGGAATCGGCAGATGCCATGAAGTTTGAAGACAAAATAAAACCTGACTCTGGGTTGTGACTATTGAACTAGATGGAGATCTTTAGCAGATTACTGACTAGTATAAAAAAAGTGTCAAAGGACTAAAACACAGAAACTGCGGTACTCCTGTAAAAGGGGAGCAAAAACATTTCTGAGAAACGTCAGGCCTGTAAGGTTAACAAAACTGGCAGAGAAGGTCGTGCACAGAACCCGAAAAATGCTCACAGGACTTCTAGAGGACAGGACAAGAATGTCCAAAAGAACAACCAACATAGGTTCATGTCAAAAAAGCATTGTCAGTAAAGACTAGTCTAGCTTTAAAACAGGGTTACAGGTGAACTAGGATTATAGCAAAAAGCCTTTGACTCTGTCGCAAACTAAGTTGAGGCCAAGATCAGACTGAGAAATTGAATAGTTGCATCGTTGAATGGTCAAACACAGAGGATTGCAATGATAGGGAGAGTCAGAATTTAGGAACGCAACTAGTGCAGTACAACAGTACATCCTGGGACCAGTACTCCATGTTTGTGTCAGACAAATCTGTGGGAATAAAGACTACGACCAGCAAAAAGAAGTTATGTACTTACCATAACGTTCCATCTGAGTAGGTAAACTTCATTTGTCAGCAACCTGTGGGTTACGGATCTGACACGGATCCGAGCCGGAAGCATACCAAGCAAAAAGATCCGAGTTCCAAGCTCCTCCCCCTTACCCATACTACACTGCAACCTCCTTCAAATCCTCAGATCGCATTTGCCACCTGCACATAATAACAAAACAAACTAACAACCTGAGACACCTGACTCAAGGACAAAGTAAAGCTCATAAGTCCGAACCTCAAGCTCAGCTAAATAACCATGAAGGTCAGAGGGGAGACGGTTGCTGACAAATGAAGTTTACCTACTCAGATGGAACGTTATGGTGAGTACATAACGTTTTATCTGAAGTAGTTACTTCATTTGATCAGCAACCTGTGGGACAGAGTCCCCCAGCTACCCGAATCTTGGGAGGCCCTTAAGGAAGGATATTCTGGACAGCTGCAGAGCCAAAGGCAGCCCTTCCTCTAGACACCAAATCCAGTTTATAATGAGAGATAAAGGTGTGAGAGGACGCCCAGGTAGCCGCTGAACAAATGTCATCCAGGGAAACTCTAGACCAGAATGCAGCAGACGTTGCCATAGAACGTGTAGAATGAGCATGAACTCCCATTGGTTCTGGTAAGCCAGACTCTCTGTATGCTTGTAAGATGCAATTCGAAATCCATCTGGCAAGAGTCACCTTTGACACTGGTTTCCCTAGAAAAGGCTTAGCAAAGGAGACAAAAAGTTGATCAGATTTACGAAAGACAGCCGTCCTGTGCAAATAAAAATGTAACTGTCTGTGAACATCCAGCAAATGACGTTTATATTTTCCTTTGTTCTGGAAATTAGGGAAAAAGACAGGCAAATTAATGGACTGATTAATGTTTGTCTCAGAAGCAACTTCAGGGAGAAAGGAGGAATTAGTCCTGAGAGATACCGTATCCTTATGAAATACAAGGTATGGGGGTTTGATACAAACAGCCTGAAGCTCTGACACTCTCCTGGCTGAAGTAATTGCTACCAAAAAAGCCATCTTCCATGACAAGAACTTCAGATCAAAGGAAGCTGCGGGTTCAAAGGGAGGCACAACTAATGCCTGAAGAACTAAGGTCAGATCCCACGGCAAGAATGAACTTCTAATAGGGGGTCTTAAAAGAAAAGTGCCTTTTAGAAAGGTCTTACAAATTCTGGCAGCAGCGAGGGAACCAAAGTTGTCCCCAATATGAAAATGGGAAATGGCAGCCAGCTGGACTTCCACAGTAGATGAGCTGGCCCCTTGCTGAAAAATATGAGTCAAGAATTCCAGTACCACTGAAATAGGAGCGGTGAAAGGATCCAAGTTTTTTTGTGAAGCCCAAATTGAAAAACTTTTCCATTTGCTACTGTAAATCTTCCTGGTAGAGGGTTTATGTGCTGCCACCAGGATAGACTTGACTCAGGAAGAGATACCGGGAGTCCTGGCAACTAGGGGAACTGGATCAGCCAAGCTGACAGCTTGAGACCGTCCAGGTTCGGAGGAGCCGTTCCCGAGGGATGAGAAATCAGATCCGGAATGGGATCCAAGATCCAGAGTGGAGCTAAGAGTTGAGACCGCAGGCAGGGGAACCAGACTTGATGAGGCCAGAATGGGGCTATGAGGATAATCTTGCTCCCCAACCCACGAGCTTTCTGCAGAAATTTTGTCATAAGCAGAAGTGGAGGATACGCATAAAGAAGACGGGCAGCCAAGCATTGACTACAGTGTCTCTGGAGGCTTCTCCCAAAGGAGGAATTAGAGCGAAAAACTCACTGCACTTCGCGTTGGAAGGCGATGCGAAAAGATTGCAGCAAGGCTGACCCCACTTGAGGAAGATCTGTTCCACTACACAAGGATTCAGAGACCACTCGTAAGGAGAGATGATAGTTCTGCTCAATTTGTCCGCCAGTATGTAGGAACGACCCGGAATGTGCGTTGCTAACAGGAAGCGGTGGGTGGAGATCACCCATTGCCAAACTCTCATGGCTTCTCAGCAAAGGGGGTAAAACCTGGTTCCCCCCTGTTTGTTGATATACCAGACCGCTGACATATTGTCCGACTGGATAGCAATAGTCCCCAGAGGAAGAGAGGCATGAAGGGCCTGCAATGCCAAAAGGAGCGCCCTCATCTCCAGGACATTTATATGCAGTACGGTCTCGGTCTAAGTCCACGTGCCTTGGACAGTCCTGCCCGCACAATCCCCCCCCCACCCTAGGCGGGAGGCGTCCATGGTCACTGTGGCCTGGGGTGGTGACATAACAAAAGGTCATCCTTCCCGAAGGGCTCAGGATTGAAGCCACCACATGAGGGAGTTCTTGCAAACCCTGCTGAGGGGAATCAGGAAGTCTAGAGGGTGGTGTAGAATAGACCACTGGACTTGCAACGTCCACTGTAGAACCCTCATGTGCAGACGAGCGTAAGGAATCAGATTGATCACTGCCGCCATGGACTCCAAAGCACTTAGGACTAATTCTACTGGGGGAGCAGGGGACTGAAAGAGGGCTAGCACATGCAGAGTCATGCTGTGAAGTCTGTCTGACGTTAGGAAGGCCCTGGCCTGGAGGGTATCTATCCTGGCCCCTATGAAGTCTAACACTTGAACAGGGTGGAGGAAAGACTTCTTGACATTTATGGTTATCCCCAACCGGGGTGACATCCGGAGGAAGAAATCCCTGGCTAGAGAAAGTAGATGCCTGGTGGGGGCGGTGAAGAGCCAGTAGTCTAGGTACGGGAAAAACTGTATGCCCTGGAGCCTCAGGTGGGCTGCTACAACTGCCATGACCTTGGTGAACACCCTAGGGGCTGTGGTGAGAACGAAGGGTAGGACCCTGAACTGGTAATGACTGGCCCCTAGCCGAAAGCGGAGAAACCTCCTGGACCGTCTGTCCATGAGAATATGGTAGTACGCATCCTTGAGGTCTATGGAGCACATCCAGTCCTCCTCCTGCAAGAGGGGCAGGATGGACTGTATCGTGACCATTCAGAATTTCTCCTTGGCAAAGAAAAGGTTCATTGTTGACAGGTCGAGAATCGGCCTCAAGTCCCCAGTCTTTTTTGGCACCAGAAAGAACCTGGAGTAGATGCCTGATCCGGACTAGTCTGGGGGCACATGCTGGATGGCTCTTCTTCCTAACAGCCTTTTTATTTCCAAAGTCGCTGCCTCCTTTTGAGTGGGTGGGACATCTGGGAGGCGCCTTGAGTAAGGGGACTTGCTTATGAAGGAGATTGAATAGCCTCTGGATATTATCTGAAGAACCCAGCGATCTGTCGTGATGGACTCCCATTGAGCCAGGTGCCTCGAAAAATGCCCCCCGACTGCCTCCAGAGAGGAGCAGTCGGGCAACCCCTCAGGGCTGCTGCGCGGTTGGTCGGAAAAGGGTTCCCATGACCCGAAGTTCTTCAGTCCCCCTCTGCCTCTGGGCCGGCGTCCACCTTGTCCCCCTCTGCCTATGGGGGAGAAGGAGTCCTGAGCGTTCCGGGCCTGCTGAGATTTCCGGAACCACATTTTCTTCTGCCCTCGCTGGTTCCTACAGAAACACCTTTGAGGGGTAGAGAAGCGTATTCCGACAGCTGACAGCGTTTTCCCGTCTTTCTCGCTCTGGACCAGTGTCTCGTGCATGGTCTTCCTGAAGAGGGTCGACCCATCAAAAGGTGCATTCGCGAAGGACGTCTTGAAGGGTTCTGAGAAATTGCAAAGCCGAAGCCAGGCATAACGCCTTAAGGCGATACCGGACCTGCAAGCTCTAGCGGCTCCCTCTGTGGCATGGGAAAGTAGCCGCATAGAAGTATTAGACATTGACTTGAGAGTGGCCATACGAACCGAGAAAGTCCATTTATCCTCGGCCGACATGGACTCTGGGGGAGCCTCAGCGTACTCTTTGACCAGGTTCCGCTGCAGTCGGATTACATGGGCCAAGTAATTCAGCGCCCTTATAGAGAAGGTAGCTGAAGCAAAAGTCTGCTTTCCAATGCATTCAATTACCCGAGACTCCTTGTCAGGGGGATGGACCGAAGAACTTTCCTGGGAGAGTTCCATTTTGGTGGCTGCCGCCACCACCATGGCATCAACCGGGGAACCCTTGCTCCATGAAGCTCTGTCTGCAGGGGGACCAAGAACCTTATTGGGCCTTCCAGGTATGGGCTCTACAGTGTCTGGCTCCTTCCATGCCCTGGTGGTAATCAGGTCGATCAGGGGGTCAGCTGGGGGGGGGACCCAAGAGGAAGATGGGCCTGTGTCGAACACCTCCAGGAATACCGACTCGTCCGAGGGTTTTTGGGCGGACCCCCCCCTTTGGCGGAGTATTTCCATAATGTCTCCAAAGGAGACATAGTCGGGGGGTGATTTGGGGGAACCCTCCCCTTCCTCCAAATCGGTATCCTCGGTGAGGGACTCAGGGGAGTCCAAGTGCCTCCTTTTGCACAGGCGTTTGTGAGGGACCTCCTCAGGGGGACTGTCCGAGGGGGGGGCTCACCAACGGATTCATGTTCCTCAAGGGGAATTGGCTGGGGCATCACCGACACAGGCTGTCCCTGGGGGGACTGGATGATGGAGGACAAACTGAGCTGCGAGGGAGCAGGGGCGTACCCTGAGGAAAGAGTGAGGGGTCTCGATCCTCCAGAGAGAATCCTCTCCACCACGTCAAACGTCGAAGGGGAACCGGCCTCTCTAAGACAGGTGGCCGGGGCCCTCGGATCCGACGAGGGGATCGGTGCTGGAGCCAAAGTGGTTGGACCCGAGAGGATGGTGTGCTCCGACCGCAAAGGAGCTGAAAACACACTCACCCTCCCGGATCCGATGCCCAGCTCTCGACTCCGAGACCTCGGATCCGGAAGTGGATCCAATAAGCTCGAGGGCATGACCGGCGTCGAGACAGTAATAACCATCGGTGTCAACCCGCTGGCTCCAGGGCTCCTTGGATCCGAAAACTCCGGAATCCAGTGGCGGATTGGAGAAGGAGCTATCGGGGCGAACAGTGGAGCTAAACTCCCCCCTGGGGGGGGGGGGGAGGCAGCAACACTCCCATCTGCAGCTGAGTTTGCAAGAATCGATGCATCATCCGGTCCATATCTGCCACCGAAATGCTTTGAGTAAACCTGGAGGAAGCTGCCGAAGCCGGCCGGGAAGGCCGACGCGACGATGACCTCAAGGCTGGTTGGGTCTCCTCCTCCGGCTCCGGGGAGAAACGTGGCGAACGGAGCCGAGGGGAGGAAGGCTTGGACACTCTTAATGGAGAAGAGACCACCTTAGAGGGAGGGGGCGAGGGGTCCAATTCGGCAAGCCGCTTGCGGCTTCTCTCTCTCTCTCTCTCTCTTTCTTTATCTCTCTCTCTCTTCCTTCTTTCTTTTCTATCCTTTTTTGGCCTCTCATTCTCCCTGAGACAAGGTGGGAGGGTGAGTCCCAGACAGGGGAAGAAGGCCGGTTGGCTGGGCAGCAGCAGCTGTCGCTACAGAGAGGGAAGGAGAAGAAGTTGATTCCACGGGTAGAAGACCCGCCAGAATCAGCTTGTTCCTCCTATCCCTTAAGGCTCGGGGGTTGAAGGCCGCACAAATCTGGCAGCCCGAAGAAAGGTGCGGAACCCCCAAGCAAATCACACACTGAGTGTGATCATCCGCTGGGACAGCTTATGGCCACATTCAGAGCACTTGGAAAAAGTCACTTTATGACTTTCAGCCATACTAAAAAAGTACAGTTGTGTACACTTACCATAAATGTAGATGTTAGAGTGTATTCACTGTTGCAGTCATTACATTTGGGTAATCTGCTGACAGGGTGCCCTCAGTCGTCCTGAATTCCAAAGTCTTGGGTCCTGCATCAGTTGCTGTCTTCTCTTCCATGACGTCAGGTCGTCAGGGGTATAAAACATGCAGCCGACGCCATTTTCTTTAGTTTTTGCCCCCGATGTCAGGTGCCCCCAAAAAGGTAGCAATATTATATATATATATATATATATATATATATATATATATATATATATATATATATATATAAATACATGCAGTAATATAAACTTTACCTTCATCTACAAGCAAATACACCACATAGGTTGTAGAACATAGAGAAGGAAAGATGAACTTTAGAATGACAGGGGGATGGCGGGAGGGTAACTTGGTCTGCAACAGTGAATACACTCGAACATCTACATTTATGGTAAGTGTACACAACTGTACTATGGTCTTCGTGTTTCACTGTTGCAGTCGTTACGTTTGGGTAGAATCCCAAAGCTATGGTTGGGAGGCTGGAGCTAAACAGCATTAGGTGCGGCTATAAGGCCCTGCAGCACTGCAGTGGCAAAGCCTGCCCTGGACTTAGAGTAGAGAGGCAAATGGCAATGCTTTGTAAAAGTGTGAACAGAACTCCAAGTAGTAGCCTCTAGAATGTCTTTGGTTGGTACTCCTCTGAGAAAGGCTGCTGAAATAGCTGCAGCTCTGGTGGAATGAGACCTAATGCCCTTGGGCACAGGTTTACCATGGTGTAAGTAGCAGAAACGGATGCAGTGGCCTATCCATTTTGAAACGGTCTGCTTTGAAAGAGCCTTTCCTTCTGATCCTGCAGCATATAACACTAGTAATTGCTCAGTTTTTCTTAGAGCTGTAGTCCTGCTCAAGTTGAATCTTAGCTGTCTGTGTACGTCCAAGGAATGCAGGATTCTCTCCCCTTTGTACTGTGGATTTGGATAAAAAGTTGGCAGATGAATTGTTTGGTTAAGGGCCACACTGGAAACCACCTTAGGCATAAAAGTAGGATTTGTCCTCAGAGACACCCTGTCTGGGTAAAATATGATAAAAGGCTCTACAGCCATGAGGGCCTGTAGCTCTGAAACTCTTCTTGCTGAAGTAATAGCTAGTAGTAGAGCTGTCTTCCATGATAAGAACTTTATATCAGTGGTAGCAGCTGGTTCAAATGGTGGCAGGGTGAGCTTTTCCAACACATAATTGAGGTCCCATGCAGGTAATGGTGCTCTTCTAAGAGGCCTTACATTTTTGGCTCCTCCAAGATACTGCTTTAGTAAAGGATGTGAAAAGAGTGGTGGCTCAGTATTGTAATGAGCCGAAATGGCAGAGGCATGGATTTTGACTGATGAGAAAGATAGGCCTTTGACAAGCATCTCAGTTATATCTGAGGAATATGTGGTTCTGCTGTATCAGTTCCTTGTGCTTGATTCCAAGCACAGAATCTCTTCCATTTGTCAGCATAAGATTTTCTAGTACTAGGCCTTCTGGCTTCCAAAATGACATCCATCACAGCTTTACTGAGATATGTCGTTTGTATGATTACATGATTAGCCATGCTGCCAGGTTCAGAGTCTGTAGCTGATTGTGCAGGATCTGACTGTTTTGCTGGGACAGTAGTTGCGGTCTTTGAGGCAAGGTCCAAGTTGGGTATTGAGACAAGTTCCTTAGGATTGGGTACCAGTATTGGCAGGGCCAGTCTGGGGCAATTAATATCATCTTTGGCTTCTCTTGTCTGACTTTTAGGAGGACCACAAACTGATAAATACCACCGTTGCAGGTCGCTGCACCTCTAAAAAATCTGTGTTGAAACTGTTTCCCCACCCCCCCTCATTTCCTGCCTTGTCTTTCAGCTGATATAATTTAGCTAGTGCTGTGTCTCCTTTTAATTAACAACCTGTATTCAAACTGGAACCTTTGTTTGAGAGTCAGCCTTACAGAACTATCTTCATGTATATAGAGCTGAGTATATTTTCTGTGTTATTCTGTATTATAGAGCTAAATTGTCTGCTTGATATCTGTGTCTTACTGCTCTGCAAATATATAGAAAACAGTATATATATTTTTTATAATTTGCACATTCCTTACATCTGTGTTGAAACTGTTTCCCCACCCCCCCTCCCTATTCTTGGTTGTAGTTTAAATTTTGTGGCTTTTGCAGTGCCGCCCACTGTAGATTTGATCTAAGACACTCCCCAGGACATCTCTTTACCGATTCTACCTAATAAACCCTTTCTGCACTTGCTTTTAGTCCTTTTAATTTAATTACATTTTTCAAACTGTGTGTGGACTAATATTGCTACATATTCAAGTGTGCCAGCTTGCACTGCATGAGAATTGTATTTACTACTGCTTTTGCTACTTTTCTAAAAAAAAAAAAAAAAAT
Organism: Protopterus annectens; assembly: GCF_019279795.1. Lineage (NCBI taxonomy): Eukaryota > Metazoa > Chordata > Ceratodontiformes > Protopteridae > Protopterus > Protopterus annectens. Next base: position 990,889,474 of record NC_056727.1, read on the forward strand.
TCTTCTGCTTTTACTGTACTTGTGTTTCTTCCTACTTTATTTTGCTTTTGCGTCATCTTAAAAGTTCTCAATTGTATTTATTACTGCTTCGTGTAACTCATTCTAAGCCTTTTAGTTTAAACACTTGGGCTTCAGACCAGTTGTTTTACATTGAGAGGGTTTGTGGTCTGCACTGTAGTGGCAGAACAGGTAGCTTACATCCTTCTAAGTTGGGAACTGCTGATTGAGGGCTCAGTGTCTGTTATTCTAAAAGTATATTAATTCTGGTTTAAGCACTTGGGCTTTCAGGCCAGTTATTTTACATTAAGAGGGTTCGTGGTCTGCACTCTTGTGGGAGGAGAGGCTGGACTCTGCTCTTCTGAGCTGGGAATTTCTGGTTGAAGGTTTATAGTGCCTGAATATTTGAACTGTATCTTACTGAAATTGGTACACCTTGTTTGCTGTAGCATAGACTAGATCCAGGCCTGCTGAATCTAGCTTTGTTTGTATAACTTGAGCACTAATCCAGGCATTATTTAAAGTATTCAGTTGTATTGATTACTGCTTGGTAGTAACTTGGTTAAAGTGTAGCTATCATTCTAAGTTTTTTGGATTAAGCACTTGGGCTTCAGACCAGTTGTTCTACATTAAAAAAAAAAAAAAAAAAAAAAATTCTTCTGCTTTTACTGTACTTGTGTTTCTTCCTACTTTATTTTGCTTTTGCGTCATCTTAAAAGTTCTCAATTGTATTTATTACTGCTTCGTGTAACTCATTCTAAGCCTTTTAGTTTAAACACTTGGACTTCAGACCAGTTGTTTTACATTGAGACGGTTTGTGGCATGCACTGTGGTGGCAGGACAGGTAGCTTTCATCCTTCTAAGTTGGGAACTGCTGATTGAGGGCTCAGTGTCTGTTATTCTTAAAGTGTATTAGCTCTGGTTTAAGCACTTGGGCTTCAGGCCAGTTATTTTACATTAGGAAGGCTCGTGGTCTGCACTCTTGTGGGAGGAGAGGCTGGACTCTGCCCTTCTGAGCTGGGAATTTCTGGTTAAAGGTTTATAGTGCCTGAATATTTGAACTGTATCTTACTGAAATTGGTACACCTTGTTTGCTGTAGCATAGACTAGATCCAGGCCTGCTGAATCTAGCTTTGTTTGTATGCTTGTTATTTCCCTGGAACGCTAATTCCACCTAAAACGCGGCTTCTCAGCGCTTCTGTGGATCCCTAGTGATATCAGCATTGCTTACTGTACTTATTTCCTTGCTTGAAAGAAAGTTACTGTTTGTCGTTTTGCATTTAAGTTACCTGTAACACATTGCACTTGTTACCTGGCACTTGCTCACTAAAGCAATTATAAGTTAGCACTAAAATTAAAAGCACTACACCCTCGCTCCCCATTGGCCCTTGTTTTCAATTATAAAGGAATTCCCAATATTATTCTAGCATGTCCAAAGGTCAGTTGTCAATCTCCTCTCGGTCCAGCTGGTGAATATGGGAATCTTGAGGCAATGTTACAACTGCCTCATGTACACAGACAACCCTCTCCTCCTCCCAACAAATTCCAACACATGTGAGAGATGCAACCATATAGCCAAACTGGAGGCTAAGCTCTCTCAACTCAGTACTGGCATAACCAGTCAGGAGGAGAAGGAAACCACACTCACTACAATTCCAGTCTCACATAGACCTACCGACAGCAAACCAAACACATAATCACACAAAAACATACTGGAGGCTCTAAATAAAGATCTGCCTAAGCAGCAGAGACCTCCAAAGCAGACACCCAAGCAACCGCTACCCCAAAACAAAACACGTGCAACACATATCTCACAAAGCCAGTGTGCCGAACAGTCACAGCCCTTAAGGCTAAACAACACACCTGATACACTTGTAATAGGTGACTCTATCGTCAGGCACACTGACGTCCCGCTCACCAGGCTGAACAAGGAGAAGGTCACGGTGAGCAGTCTGTCTGGCGCTAGGATCCGCCACATAACACAAGCACTCAGGTCACTCCAAGGCAAGTACAAATATGACTCAGTCATTATCCATGCTGGTGTGAATGACCTGAGACGTACCTCCCTGGACTACATGAAGAGACATAGAGGAGCTCTCTGAGCATGTAGCCCAGGCTGGTATGACCCTGACCTTGAGTAGCATCTTACCCTCACCAAGAATGATGCCACAATATGAAGACAAGATGATCAATTTCAACAATTGGCTTAAGTATTGGTGTCATTCAAAGGGGATCCAATGCCTGTCAGCTTGGGATGATATGCACGACAAGCCATGATGCTTTGCTAGGGACGGCTTGCACCTGTCACCCCTGGGCTTTCGGATATTGGCAAAGGCTCTTGCTACCCCCATAGTGCCTTTTTTAGGCAAGGCTCAAAAGACAAAACCACCTCCATAGGTATCACAAGGGATATGAAACTAAGAGTAATGCTACTCAACGCCAGAAGTCTAAACCTCAAGATGCACGCACTCGAAACTCTCCTTAGCATGGAGAACATCGATATCTGTGCAGTAACAGAAACCTGGTTCAGGACTCCGAGAGCACCCCAGCACTACCAGGTTATACCTCATACCATGCTTTTCGGCCCCAAAACTTGGACCGAACCACAAAAGGAGGGGGAGTATCGATATTCATCAAAGATACCCACACCTCCAGGTTGGTGGCAAAGCACGAAGCATCAGAGACTATCCATGTGCAACTAACAGTGGGTAAAACTGCTTTCCAGTTTATAGCCTGCTACAGACCACCCTCTCAAACCCAGGAACCCCACTCGGCCTTCCTGAGAACACTGGAAAATATGAAGGTCTCTCCGAACACCATTATATTGGGTGACTTCAACTACCCAAACATAGATTGGGAGCACTACTCTAGCTCCAACACCCTTGCCCAAAGGTTCCTAGAATTCATAAACTCAAATGCTATGGAAAGTACAGTTTTGTACCTACCATAAATGTAGATGTCCGAGAGGAATGCATCTGTAGTCTTTACAAATGGGTTGTCCTGTCGTCAGGCAGCCCTTCGGTCGGCCGGATTCCAAAGTCTGGGTCTGGCTACGGCTGGTGTCGCACTTCACCCGATGTCATAGCGGCAGTTATTCGGGTATAAAGGCATCAGCCGACGCCATTTTCCTCAGTGTTTCTTGCTCCAGATGCCAGGTGCCCTCTTGGATGGCTAAATTTGGATAAATGCCAAAGTTTCCAAATAGTAGAGAGCAAACACACAAAATAAGCATGTATGTACATATATACAAACAAATACACCATAATAGATCCCCCCCAAGCTAGCTGAAGATTGGTAAGTACCCTAGGAGTACCTCAGAGGGGAAGGAGGGTGGGTAATCCTGACTGCAGATGCATTCCTCTCGGACATCTACATTTATGGTAGGTACAAAACTGTACTATGTCCTTCAAGGATGCATCTGCAGTCTTTACAAATGGGTAGAATACCATAGCTAAACTAGGGGAGGAGGAAATGAGAATAGATTATGGTATAGTCAGGATCCCTTGCAAAACAGCAGTGGCAAAACCAGCACGGGACCTAGAGTATAGAGGTAAGTTATAATGCTTGGCAAATGTATGCACGGAGGTCCAAGTAGCAGCCTCTATAATGTCCTTGGTAGCCACTCCTCGTAAGAAAGCTGTGGTAGTGGCTGTAGCCCTTGTGGAGTGAGGCCTGATGTTCTCTGGAGTTTTCTTTCCATGGTAGGAGTAACAAAATCTAATGCAATTTCCTATCCATTTGGAGATTGTCTGTTTAGAAATTGGTTTTCCTTCCTTTCCTGTTGCATATGCTACCAGAAGCTGGTCAGTTTTTCTATTGTTTTTTGTCCTGTCCAGGTAGTAGCGTAATTGTCTGTGTACATCCAAGGTATGTAAGAGCTTTTCTCCCCTGTTCTGTGGGTTGGGGAAGAATGTAGGAAGGTGGATAGCCTGATTTAAAGAGACTCTGGATACCACCTTAGGCATAAATGTAGGATTTGTTCTCATGAACACTCTATCCTGATGGAAAATCAGGAAGGGTTGTACTGCCATTAATGCCTGTAGTTCAGAGACCCTTCTTGCTGAAGTTATTGCCAGCAGGAAAGCAGTCTTCCAGGATAAGTATTGTAATTCTGCTGTAGCTGCTGGTTCGAAAGGAGGTAGAGTCAGTTTTTCTAGCACAAAGTTCAAGTCCCATGCTGGCAATGGAGGTTTCCTGGGAGGTTTTACATTTTTAATTCCTCTCAGAAACTGCCTGAGCAGAGGATGCGAGAAGACAGGAGGATCCAAGCTGTATTCTGCTGAAATAGCTGATGCATGTATCTTGATGGAAGAATAGGACAGGCCTGTATGGAAGAGCTCCGCCAAGTATTCCAGGATGTTGGCTATGTTCATCAGTGTCACATCTTGCCCCTTTGCAGTACTCCAGATGAGATATCTTTTCCATTTTGCTGCATAATTCTTTCTTGTTAAAGGTCTACGAGCCTCCAGGATTATGTCTTTAACCCTTTGGGATAAATTTGGGTTAACTGCTGTTATGTAATGTTCCAGGCAGTTAGCTGCAGAGTTTTTAGGTTTGGATGCAGGATGTTGTAGTTGTTCTGTGTCAGCAGTAATGGGATCAGGGGCAGTGTCCATATTTGTTCCCGGGACATGCTCCTCAGCAGTGGATACCAATGTTGTCTTGGCCAGTCTGGGGCTATCAGAATGATCCTCGGACGTTCCTCTTTGATCTTGAGAAGCACCTTGTGCATCAAAGGAAGTGGTGGGAATGCGTATGCTGTCTGGCTTTTCCAACTGAAGGATAGGGAGTCCACCTTCCAAGCAAGTGGGTGGTAAGTCCTTGTGCAGAATTTCTTCAACTGGTGATTGAATGGGGATGCAAACAAGTCTATGTGTGGTAATCCCCATTCTCTTGTGATGGTTTTGAAGATGTCCGGATGCAGCATCCATTCGTGGGCATCTGTTGTAGTTCTGCTTAATATGTCTGCTAGAATGTTTTCCTTCCCTGGTACATAAATTGCCTGTAACTGAATGTTGTAGCTCAGAGCCACATCCCATAGGTCCAGTGCCAGCCGGCATAGAGGGTATGAGTGTGCCTCCCTGTTTGTTGATGTACCACATAACTGTGGTGTTGTCTGTCCTTATCATCAACTGGCCTTCTTGGAGAAAAGGTCTGAATGCCTGGATTGCCAATTTTACTGCCATCATTTCTTTTAGATTTATGTGCAGATGCAGCTGGTCTTGAGTCCATAGGCCTTGAATGCACTTGCCCATCATGTGTGCCCCCCAACCGAGGTCTGAGGCATCTGTCGTGATGGTTTGTCCTGGTTGACTTTTGCAGAAGGGCAATCCTGCGTTTGATTGACAGGCCTGAGCCCACCATAAGAACTCTTGCTTCAGGCATGGGATCATAGGAATTTTGGTTTCTAGGCTGTGCTTGTGCTGAGACCACAAATTCTTTAGGTACCACTGTAGCTTTCTCATATGCAGCCTGGCATGAGGGACCAGTATTATGCAGGATGCCATGAAGCCTAGAGCTTGTAGCACTTTTCTTGCAGTTAGATGGCTCTGTTTTGTTAATGCCAAGAAGTAGAGAGGAAGTTGCTCTTTTTTTTCTGCAGTTAGAAATGCCATTTGTTTTGATGTGTCTAGTTCTGCACCCAGAAAGGTTATTATTTGGGATGGAATCAGCCTTGACTTTTTTGTATTGACTGTATATCCCAGGGCTTGCAGCAGGTAGATGACTCTTTGTAAGTCTTCTGTTAGTTTGTTTTTGTTGTCCGCTTGTATCAGGCAGTCGTCCAGGTAGGGATAGATTTGAATTCCCTGAAGTCTGCAATGAGCGATTACTGATGCCAGGCATTTCGTGAACACTCTGGGCGCAGTAGATAAGCCAAAGGGCAATGCTGAGAATTGATAATGCTCTGATCCTGCAAGAAATCTGAGGTACCTTCTGCAAATTGGTCTTATGGGGACGTGCAGGTATGCCTCCTTGAGATCTAGAGTTACCAGCCAAGACTCCTTGCCCAGCATGGGAAGAAGCTGCTGTAGGGTCAGCATTTTGAATTTTGGAACAATGAGGAATGTGTTTAAAGCGGACAGGTCTAGAATAGGCCTCCATTTGTTTTCTTTTCTTGGTACCAGGAAGAGTCTGGAGTAAAATCCTTTCCCTTGCTCCATAGATGGTACCTTTTCCACAGCTCTCATTCTTAATAATTGAGATATTTGTTTTAGAGCTTCTGCCCTTTGAGAAGGTGGTAGGTTTGGCATTCCTCTCTTTCCTGGTAGTGTATGGAAATGGAACCTGTAACCTTTGTCTATAGTTTGCAAAATCCATTTTTCTCTTGTAATGCAGTGCCAGTTTCTTGAAAATAATGTTAGCTTTCCGCCTAAGGGTGCTTCTAGTTGTTCCCTGGTAGGCGGTGCCACCGCCAAGTCACTGTGATTGAGTTGTTGTAGTGGTGGTGGCTGTATCCGTGCCTCGTTGGTTGTTACCCTGCCACTGGCGACCCCTGTAGGCACCCCTGGATTGGTTTCTGCCTCTAGAGCCTATTCCTGCCTCTTTGTGCCTTAGAGGAGTCCGGAAAGGACCAATTCTTGGAGGGCCAGTTCCTGCTAAACCTTGGAGGTTGAACTTGTAAGAAATCTTTCACTGTTTGCACAGATTTTGCTTTCTCTTCCATCTTTTTTAGTACCTGCTGTGCGGGGGCACCAAATAAATTGACCTTGTCCATAGGTGCATCCAAAAGCTTAGATTTGACATGGTCTGGTAATGCCTGTTCTTTCAACCATGCATGCCTCCTGATAACTGTGCCAGTCATGGCTGATCTAAAGGAAGCCTCCAGTGCATCATAGCCACATTTTAAAGAATGGTTACTAACCTGCTGTATGTTATGTAACATTTCTTGAACATACTTTTTATCTAAAGATTCTTCAGAGGACAGGTTTTTAGTTAACTGGTCAAGCATAAACTCTTGATATTGAATCATATGAAATTGGCAGTTCAAAGCTCTAGCTGACAAAGTAGCAGAGGTGTAAATTTTTTACCCCATCTCTCTAAGGACCTGGATTCCCTTTCAGAGGGGAGGGGGTTTTTAGAAGACGTAGCTGCTACAGCTTTAGGGCCCTGGGAGATGGTCTCTGGATCTGCAAAAGGAGCCTTATATAAGTGGTGATGAGTGTCCGGGACCCTGTAGTACCTATTGGGCTTAGCAGGAGCCGGAGGTAAAGTATCAGGAGCAGTGCAAGCATCATTAAATGCATCATCAACAACAGATAGAACTGGAGGTATAGCTAAAGGCCTATGCTGTGGCAAATGTAGAAAGGTCCTAAGCCTTTTTCTAGAGTCTGAGAAATCTTAGCCCTGCCACTGAAATTGTTCCCTCATAGCATGCAAGGTTTCCCCAAAGGAAAATTCCTCAGGAGGGGAGGCTGAAGGGATGGACTCCTCAGCATCAGAGTCTTCGTAAGGAGAATAAGAAGCCTCAGGAGGGTCTGTATGTTCTGAGTCATCAGAGGAATCATCTGTGGATACTGGCTCAGGGGGCTCTGCTCTAGGCCTCTTTTCTGGAGGAGGGAGAGAGGCCCTGTCTTGATGAGGCTGGGCTCCACGAATTAAAGAGATGAGATCCTCTGCCAAAGAAAGCATATGGGAGCTGGTGCTGGGCCTGTGAGAGGGGGGCTTGGCAGGCACAGGTTTTGATGATTTGGCTGCTTTAGCCCTGGCAAAGGCCTTAATAGACATAGCTGGAGGAGGCCTAGCAGCTCCACGTGCAGGGGTAGAAATATCTAGGGGAATGGTGTCTGATAAATCCTGTGAAATCGCAACAGAAGGTTGGATTTCAGAAGCCGTTTCTACCAGGTTAGAAGAGGCCTCGGTAGAAGGCAAGTTATCGGCTGAAGAAAGAACCGCTTGCTCGGTTTCGGCCGAAACCGAGACACTCGTGGTTTGCTTAACCGTGGTTTCGGCCAAAACCGCGGACCGCGAGTGTCGCGCCTTTTCTTTGCGTTTTTGGTTATTTGCGTAGTCGGAGGATCCGACGGCATAATGTAGGCAAAATCGGAGCCGAAAATCTGTTCAGCAAAGTCCGAGCGACGTCTAAGCGTCCGTCGGTTAAAAGAAGCACAGGCTAGACAAGCTGCTACGTCGTGGTCTGGGCTTAAACAATGTATGCAATAGGAGTGGAAATCTTTGAGGTATTTGTTTCCCACAAGATAAACAGTTATTAACTTTCTCTGACATCGGCTGAGGCAAGAAAGAGTCCCCAACGGGGTACTTAGCTTTATAGAAGTCTTCGAAGTAGTATTCGGTAGTAGTAATCTCTGGATCTGACCGACCGGCACTTGCGAACAGCTTCTGCTTCGGGCGCCACGGGGCAAGAAAGACTGAGGAAAATGGAGTCGGCTGATGGCTTTATACCCGAATAACTGCCGCTATGATGTCGGGTGAAGTGCGACACCAGCCGTAGCCAGACCCAGACTTTGGAATCCGGCCGACCGAAGGGCTGCCTGACGACAGGACAACCCATTTGTAAAGACTGCAGATGCATCCTTGAAGGACATCAACTTGTTACCACTCCCACAAGAGGGGAAAACATACTGGACCTGATCATCACCAACATGGGGACTCTATGCTCCAGACCAGAAGTGTATCCCTCACTGGTAAGATCAGACCATAAACTGATCTCACTGGATATTCACATCCAGACCCCACCCCCTGCCCAGAAAACCACAGTGAAAAACTTCTCTAAAGCAAATTTCACACTCCTCAAAACCGAGGTGGAATCCTTCAAAGCCCCCGGGCCTGTGGAAAATACGGCCCAGACTGCAGAATCCTTTATAAATGCATTCTATGAACACCTTCAGGAATGCATGGATCATGCAATCCCAAATAAAACCAAGACCCAATCCTCCAAAGGCAGACGACCTGTCTGGTGGACCCCAGCCATAAACAAACTATACAATAGAAGAAGGAAGCTACTACATGATAGAGCAAAATCCCAAAAAGGGAAGGCATCTCTGATCAGTACTAGCAAAAAACTAAGGGCACTCATAAAATCGTCAAAGGCCAGCTTTGAGAGAAAAATTGTACAGGACACTAAGGATAATCACAAGGCTTTCTTTAGTTAAGTTAGGAACCTGGGTGGGAATTCCCAGATATGCTCAGAATTAGTCCAAAATGACAAAAAATACACCGAACCCACAGACATTGCCAACATCCTAGCTGACAGGTTCAGCGCAAACTCCCCCCCCCCCTCCCCACCAAAAGGGCAAATATCTATCCCAGCAGAGTGCTGCCCCCCTGACATCTCAGATGCTCAGGTGGGAGCCGCCCTCTCCAAAGCAAAAAACACAGCATCAATGGGACCAGATGGTGTCCCAGGCTGCGTCCTACATGAACTCCAAGAAGAGCTAAACCCAAACATAAAACTACTGCTCAATCTCAGCCTTACTACAGGATATGTACCCAAAGAGTGGCGTACAGCAACAGTGGTCCCTCTCCACAAAGGTGGTGCCTCAACGGACCCTGGAAACTATCGCCCAATAAGCCTGACTAGCTTGGTCTGCAAAGCTATGGAAAAGATCATCATGGACCTCATAAATAAAGATATTGGGGACCTACAGACACTGGATCCTACCCAGTTCGGCTTTGTTAAGGGCAGATCCTGCCTCTTAAACCTGGTTGACTTCTTTGAAACAGTCACCAAGGCCATTGTGAAGGGAAGGTGGTCCACACAGCCTATCTGGACCTCGCAAAAGCCTTCGATACAATACCCCACTCGGGCATTATAGATAAGCTCACCAGCTTAAATATAAACCCCTATGTCACTAGATGGGTTGCAAACTGGCTCAAGGACAGAACCCACATGGTTAGAATTGCTGGAGCCATGTCAGACTCCAAACCAGTTACAAGTGGCGTCCCACAAGGCTCAGTCCTGGGACCTCTCTTGTTTGGTATATATTTCTCGGAGGTACAGGCCAACATGGAAGGACTGTGGCTGACCAAGTTCGCAGATGACTGCAAACTGGGCCATAATCGACTCTCCAGCCGACACAAGCATCCTCCAAAAGGACCTCATAGAAACAGACAACTGGTGCCAGAGCCATGGCCTCAAGCTAAACGCCAAAAAGTGTATAGTCATCCCCTTTGGCAAAAACAAAGTGCCCACAAATTACCACACAGGTGGTAATCCATTAAGTACAGAAGAAGTAATTAGGGACCTGGGGACCCAAGTTGATAGCAGTCTCTCATTTGACAACCACGTGGCCAAAGTGGTTAGAAAAGCATTTTATATAGCTCACCTAATCATGAAGGGATTCACATCTAGATTAGGGGAGGTCATCGTGCCTCTTTACTCATCCCTCATCAGGCCCATAATCGAGTACAATGCCCCTTTTGGGATGTACCTTATCAAACATCTGCAGCAACTGGAAAGACCCCAAAAGTACCTCACCAAGAGGATCAAAGGGCTCAAACAGATACCATATGCTGCCCGGTTAAAGAAACTCCAGTTCTACTCAGTGGCATACCGCCTGCTCAGAGGTGACCTGTGCCTGACGTATAAAGCCATGTCCAACCCGGAATTAAGGGACATGCTGCACCTCAAAAAATCCAAATCCCATCGAGCTACACGCTCGAGAGACTTGAACCTCAGCACTGAAATAAATAGGACATGCTGGAGGGACAGATTCATAACCCAGAGGCTCCCTTCACTATGGAATAAAATCCCAGTCCAGGTTAGGCAGAGTCCCTCACTGACTCTCTTCAAGAGGAATCTTGATGAGTGGATGGGAGATCGTAGGTTTACCCCGGGTATCACTTCTGTGTCACTGTTAGACAGAGGCACAGTATACTAACCTCGAAAAAGGGCATAGCAAAATAAATTTAAAATGGGTGGCGAAAGCCAAACATACTCTGGCTAGGCTTATAAATGCCCTAGGGCAGATAGCCTAGTATGAACCTATGAACCTATGAACCTAGTAATCCAGAGGTTATATTCAGTACTCCTAATAATCCAAAAATCCCAGGTGTCTCCACAAGAGGGAGTGTTTGAGTGGAGCTATGATGCTTAAATAATGGGACAGATGTATTGTTCTTTGTTTATAGTTTGCTTTCTGAAGAAGTTGCTGTAGAGCGCCGACGAAAAGCTTGGTTTTAACCTTAATAAAATTCCTGTTTGGTATTTTCGTTTATTGGCGTTCTTTACAGACATTTTTACTAGGAGCTTTTTAGAGGTGCAGCGACCTGCAATGGTGGTATTTATCAGTTTGTGATTTTGTTTCTGAGTCGTGCAGAAAGTCTTCATGACTTTTAGGAGGACCTTAGGTAGAAGAGGCAGAGGAGAAAAGACGTAAACTGATAGGTTTTTCCAACTGAAGGATAGGACATCCACTTTCCATGCTTGTCTGTGATATGTCCTTGTGCAGAATCTTTTCAATTGATAATTTTGAGGAGAGGCAAATAAATCTATGTCTGGACTCCCCCATTTCTCTGTTATCATGCTGAAGACTTGTGGATTTAGCTTCCACTCGTGAGGATCCATAAGGTTTCTGCTTAAATCGTCTGCCAGAGTGTTTTGTTTTCCTGGCAGGAATTGAGCTTGAAGATGTATTTGGTAGGTCAAAGCTGTGTCCCACAGTGCCATGGCTAATCTGCAAAGGGGGTATGAGTGTGTGCCCCCTTGCTTGCTTATATACCACATGACTGTGGTGCTGTCCGTCTTTATCAGTAGTTGTCCTGGATGAAGTAAGTCCTTAAAGTCTGTTAGGGCATTGTGAACAGCTAGCATCTCTTTCTGGTTGATGTGTAGATGCATTTGTTTTGGTTCCCATATGCCCTGAATGCATCTTCCTGCCATGTGGTCCCCCCAGGCATAATCTGATGTGTCTGTTGTTAAAGTTTGGCTGGCAGGGGGTAGAGTGAAGGGCCGTCCCATGTTTTGGTGACAGGCCTTTGCCCACCATAGAAACTCCTGTTGCAGGCAGGGAATGAGAGGAATCATTGTTTCCAGGCTGTGTGCATGTTGACTCCATAAACTTTTTAGGTACCATTGAAGTTTCCTCATATGCAATCTTGCATATGGAATTAGTAGGATGCAGGATGCCATGAAGCCCAGAGCCTGCAGAATTTGTCTTGCAGAAGACTGGGTTTTTGTTGCCATCAGTTTGAAGTAAGTAGCCAGTTGCCTTTGTTTGTCTGGCGTGAGATAAGCCATCTGGGCAGCTGTATTCAAGCTGGCACCCAGAAATGTTATCTTTTGAGAGGGTACCAGTTGTGATTTATTTTCATTTATTGTGTACCTTAGGCATGTTAGAAACCGTTTCACAAATGCCAGATGTTGAAGTAGGGTGTCCTTGTTCTTTGCTTGAATGAGACAGTCGTCTAAGTAAGGATATATCTGTATACTTCTTTGCCTGCAAAATGCAATTACTGGTGCCAGGCATTTTGTAGAGACCCTGGGCGCAGTAGATAAGCCAAAGGGCAGTGCAGAGAATTGGTAATGTATAAAGCCAGCCTTCAATCTGAGGTATCTTCTGCACGACTGTCTTATTGGGACGTGCAGGTATGCCTCTTTTAGGTCTAAAGTCACCAGCCAAGCATTCTTGCCCAGCTGCTGCAAAGTCAGCATTTTGAATTTTGGAATGTCCAGGAATGTGTTCAGAATCGATAAATCCAGTATTGGCCGCCAGGCCTTGTCCTTCCTGGGTACCAAGAACAGTCTTGAGTAAAAACCTTGTCATTTTTCCTGTTCTGGCACTGTCTGAATGGCCACCATATCCATGAGGGACATAACCTGTTTGTGTGCCTCTGCCCATTGATTTTTTGGCAGATCTGGCCAACCATCTGCCCTTGGCAGAGTGTGGAAATGGAATCTGTATCCCTGTGATACAATGTTTAGTACCCACTTGTCCTGGGTTATTAACTGCCAATTTTGAGCAAAAAGTGCTAATTTTCCCCCTATGGGCGCTGCCAAAAGATAAGTGCTTGGTGTAGGCAGAGGGAAGTCATTGGGATTGCTTTCTATAGGTTTGCGCTTTATCTCCTCCAGCTTTGGAGGTGGATGCGCCCCATTGCTTTGACCTGCATGAATCTTGCGCCTGGTATATGGAACCCTTAGGGTGCCTGGATTTGCCCCTTTGAGCTCTGTCTGACACAGGAAAGGACCAATTTTTTGTAGGCCAGTGTCTACTGAATCTTGGTGGCTGCACTTGTACGAAGTCTTTAACAGTTTGCATAGACTTAGCTTTCTCTTCCATTTTCTTTAAAACCTCTTCTGCCTTAATACCAAGCAGAGAATCATGCTGTAAAGGTGCATCTAGCAATTTAGCTTTAACATGATCAGGCAAATTTTGTTCCTTTAACCAGGCATGCCTCCTAATCACAGATCCAGTAACTGCGGCCCTGCAGGAGGCCTCTAAAGAATCAAAACCACATTGCAAAGTATGCTTTCCAACTTGTTCAGCTGCATGCAATAATTCCTGCAATTCTTTATTTTCTGCACAATCTGAAATCAACATCATTTTCTGTTTCAGCAATCCCATAACATGCTGTTGGTACTTAAGCATATGAAATTGACAGTTTAAGGCCCCGATTGCCAAGGTTGCAGATGTATAAACCTTTTTCCCCCATCTGTCCAGTGCCCTTGAATCTCTGTCGGAGGGGGTAGGATTTTTTGCTGTTGAGGCCTTAACTCCCTTTGGACCCTGTGAAATAGTTTCAGGATCAGCAGCAGGGATTCTAAATAAGAATTTATGCGAGTCAGGGACCCTATAATATCTGTCAGGCTTACTGGGAGCCGGAGGTAAAGAGTCAGGGGTCAAGCTTGACTTGAAAACACATCATCCACAATGTCTAAAACAGGGAGAAGGAAATCCCTGAGCCTCTTTTTTGATTCTGAGAAGTCTTGACTCTCCCAGTGAAAATGTTCCCTCAAAGTATGTAAGGTTTCTCCAAATGAATAATCCTCAGGAGGAGATGCAGATGGAATAGACTCCTCAGCATCACAATCCTCATAGGGAGGTATAGATAATTCCTGATCAGAAGAGAAATCAGAAGAAATAGAAACCTGATCTGAAGATTCACAATCAGTGTCTTGCCTAGGCCTCTTACCAGGAGGGGGATGGGTATCCCTGATCAGGAGGGGGATGGGTACCCCTGATCAAGGTAATAAGGTCTTCAGCCATTTTGATCATCTGTTTTTTAGGCATAGAGGCCTGCACACGTGGCTCACGCATCGTTTTTTTAGTTTTAGAAGTTGCTTTTGTCTTTGGTTTTGCAGCTGTCGTCGGTTTGATGTACAAATGTTGAGGTCTGAACACATCCTCAGAAGCCGGTGCCTGCTCAGCGGCTCCGGACCCATCCGAGGGAGATGCATCTGTCGGTCCAATACCTTGAGTATCTTGTGGCATACCGGACTCCACATGGGTGTCGGTAGAGGCCTGCGACTCGAATGTAGCGGGGTATCGGGGCTGCGAAGGTGCCTCACTGAGTACCGGCGAACCGGTGACTGGCTTAGGAGAAGCTTTGTCGGTTTTGGATCTCGACTGCCCTTCTCTGTCCTTTTTTTTGCACTTTTTATGTACTCCGGTAGTCGGATTGCTATCCAATGACATCTTTGGGTAGTTAAATCTGTTTCCAAAATACTTTGATGCAAAAATATACCGACGCTTAATAGTGCATTGGTTAAATCTAGCACAAAACCGACAGCCAGGCACGTTGTGATCAGGGCCTAGGCAAGGAATACAGTATAAATGGAAATCCTTATGAGGTATTTGCTTCCCACAAGTAATACAATTATTAACTTTTTCTGACACTGGTAAAAAGCAAGAAAAAAGTTTTCCCAATGGGGTACTTAGCTTTAGTGAAGACTTCGGTTCTGAAACTCAAACTCGAATATTTCAGTAGTCGGCAGACCGGCACTTGTGAAATGCTTCTATTTTGGGCACCGCGCAGCAAGAAAGACTAAAGAAAATGGCGTCGGCTGCATGTTTTATACCCCTGACGACCTGACGTCATGGAAGAGAAGACAGCAACCGACGCAGGACCCAAGACTTTGGAATTCAGGCCGACTGAGGGAAACCTGCCAGCAAAATTACCCAAATGTAATGACTGCAACAGTGAAATACGAAGAACAGCACACACAGAGCCACACACGCGCACCTGAAAGAAGGAAAAACAGAGGCCTACTAAAGGATGAGTAACTATCAAAGGTGGAGGAGCGATAAAGGCTAGGGAGAACACCTGAAGAAAGGTACTAAAATGCACGCACACACACAAAAAGTAGACTAAAAGAGAAGTTTTGAAGTAAAAAATTGCTACACTTGCCTGGAGCGCTTAAGAATCCCGTGCTTGGCAAAGCCGCGGCAAACGAGATCTGGGGACTGGAAGGAGGTTGCAGTGTAGTATGGGTAAGGGAGAGGAGCTTGGAGCTTGGATCTTTTTGCTTGGTATGCTGCTGGCTCGTTTCCGTGTCAGATCCGTAACCCACAGGTTTGTTGATCAAATGAAGTTGACTACTTCAGATCTTTGCTTATGCCACAAAGGTGCAGAAATGGCAGCTTGGGAGAAGACTCCAATGAAGAAAATGGGGGAAAAAATAAACACGTTGGCAGAAAGGTGGCAGCTGAGGTTCAGTGCAAAATGCTGCACTTAGGTCACACCAATTCTAGTGTGAAGTATCATCTGGGAGGAGTGGAAATTATGGCATCAGAGCCAGAAAATGATCTGGGTGTATTAATCATACCTGGAATGGGCCACCACCAGCAGAATATGAAGGCAGTGGTAGCAGCAATCAGAATGCTGGAGCATATCCTCAGAGAGACGTACTTCAGAAGCAAAGAAATTTATATCAGAATAGTACTCCAAGCCAACCATCATGACTAACTTATTTCCAGGAAGATCATCATGGTTTATGGGTGGTATAGCATTTTCAAGTATTAACAGCACATCTGCTTATTATGTGCCAATTGCTATCTGAACTTTCCAGAAACTGTTAAAATGATTTGATACTACAGAAGCCAAAAGTGTTACTAATGCAATGAAAACCACCTATACAAGGCAAGCTACTTCCAATGCTGATGTGTCAAACAATAGTCTTTGATATGGATGTGCAGAATTCAAGATCTTTTCGGAGAAAAGGGAGTTTCATCAAATTACTTGAAATCCAAATTATGCACTGTCTAAATGTTAGACTGAAAGACCCACACAAACTGAACTACATGGTGTACAATACACTGATAAATAACCGTAACTGTCACACTGCTGAACTGAAACAGAGAACTACTCCAATGGCAAGTGCTGGTCTGTCATGTAAATAGCTACTGGTGAATCTAGGCTGAATAGCAGGATTTATATGTATATTTCAATACTGAATCCAGATAATAAAGTTCGGGTGCAAAATAGAATGAAAAAATTCTAATCTACTATGACAGACAGACCATACCAAGACCCTTTCTGATTCGCAGGAAGGAGATAAGTTAAGAATTCAACAAAATTGCCACAAGCAACCAAAAGCGGTTGTTATTCTAAAGCAATAAAAGCCAAGATCATTAATTGAGAAAACTTCACACAGTAAAGTGCAGAGAAGAAGCAAGACACATTTAGTCAAGAAGAGACGGAGAGGAAAGAGAAATCACCCATGGCACTTATGAGTCTAAAGTGTACGGACATATCCACAGGCACACCTACAGGGTTGAGGCAGCATCCAGAAAGTCTGTTGTCAGATTTTAATGTTCCATATCAGTCTACAGTTGCAAGTTTTACTAATGTGGCTGTTTCTCCTAATAGTAAATGTTAGGAGATATGGAAATATATTAAACTTCCAGTTCCAGTTCAAGAAACAGCAATTGCTGTTAAATTGTTTTTGCAGCTATCAACTTTACTGGTGTGGAAGAACATAGCCATGACAAAGATCCACATGAACTAAGTTAGAACAGTGGCTCAAGCTCCTACTGGAGATAGCATGGGGAAGCAACAGAAATGACAAGGCTTAGCTACCCATTCCTCCTTGGGACAGCGCATGAGGATGTACTTAAATCATGCAGCCAAGACAAAGGACTGCCTGTAATACTAGATTTATTGGAATCTAGATTCCAATTTGCATTGGGGGCAGGCTACATGAAGGACAGATCACCATGCAAGTGGGGAGGGGAAAGCCCTTGTAATTTCAATGCATACCTCTGTGATGTCAAACCCAGCACAACAGAGAGAGGTAGTGCTTAAAAGAAAAACACACTTGCCTGCAGTTTGATGACCCCAGCATTCTCACACTTCTCCCTGGTGATGGGGGATCCATGCTTGTCCTGAATGAGAGATCCTCCCTGAATGAAGGCATGAGATCCACATTGAGAAGGGGCACATGCAGGGTATCCTCCAAATGTGTTGGCTATTGAAAAAAAAACGAGTAAAAGAAGATACCAGGGGGATATGAAGTGAGTGGTAAATGGTAAAAAAGTGAGAGAACTGTTTTAGCATCTGCTAAAATACTGAAAATGTGTATTCATAAATGATAGCAAACTAAACACAGCAGAGAAATGAAGCAGTATAAAAAATGTACTATAGTAATATTTCTAATGTCTACTTCAGTATACATATACAAAAATGTTTTATCTCTGAAAAAAGGTGAAGCGATACATTGCACCATCTTTTGAAATCAGAAGCATCTTTTCTTAACCAAATGCCAGAATGTAAGCTGATAGTGGTGTTTAGCAATGTCTAGCTCTCAACTGTACAGATTTTTGCAGAATGCCCAGATTTTGTCTCTCATTTTTTGTCTGTTTCTCATAAAGGTGTGATTTTCTGGCAAATCGTTGCTAAATCATTAGGTGTTAAAGTCAGAAAATAATGACAGACATTTGAGTTTCAGACTTCATACCTTTCAGAAAATTAATGCTAATGCAAAGCCTGTTACTCTATTAACTTTGTAAGTTTGTGAAAGCAATATCTTTAAAAAGTGTCCCTATTTATGGGTCTTTGGCCTCCCCCCATTATTTATAGCTTTGTCCAGATTTTTTGCTCTAAGAGGTATGAATGCCTATGAAATGTGAGTACACCATGTTGTGTCCATCTCTTAAAGCTTAATAACCTATATGCTACACCTGTCGATAATTCTGAAATATATCACACCAAACACAAGCTTGACAACACTGTTTACTGTTACAATATATCAAAGAAATTATGCCAGAGAGAAAATCTTTTCAAAAAAGATATGCAAGAAACTGACACCAGTTCAGACCTTAGCAGTGAGTGCAGAGGGGATGAGGTTAACAAAAGTAAACTGTGAAACAAGCAGAAAAATTTGTAATAGACTGCAGTCTGTGAGACAACAAACTAACTGCAAATGATAACCACCACAAGATTATATTAGTGGAGACCAGTGTAAATCTTCTGTTTGGGATCTGCAATAAGACACTTCAAAACAAGTGCACCAGCACACAGGTGGACTGAGATCATAAATGAATTAGCGATATGACAAAAAAACACAACAGTCAATCAACAAAACAGCCAACAGTAATTTGGAGTATTGCTACATGAAGCTTTGAAACATAAGTGCCATTATGAAGCAGTGCATTTAACATGGTGACTCCAGCTGGACATATTTGGAGGCGACATTGGCATGCAAAATAAAAAGCTACAAGTGTAAATCTTAAGGTACTTGCCTGTTCACTCTTCGGGGGCATTTATCTGGTTTAATATCTACCTCATAGAGGTAGACATCAATCTTTGGAATTTCGACTTGGAAGCAGTTTGCCAGAAGTTTGATAGGTTTGCCCATGGTGCCACAGCCAGGCCGTCTGGGCACCATGAACAGGGGCTGAGCCCCGACGGGTCCTGTAGGTTAAAAATAAATAAATTAATTAAAATAAAATAAAATAAATAAGTAAATACTTTTGTTATGAATGTGTTATTAAAAAAAAATCACAAACCACTGTAATTTACTGACCTCATGTAGATTACCGATAAAGCCAACTTAACTAAAACATGTTATGGTAATTCAGTATCATACTCAACTTTTAAATGTAAATTTCTTGCTAAAATGAAACAAACATAACATGGTGTAAAATAAGTATGTTAACACAAAGACTTAAGGGAGGCTATTTACAGCAGCTTTTCCAAGAATTTAAAGTGCCACACTCAACAGCTATGTTTAATGGAGTTAATCTTGAAATGATTTTGTTTTGTTTTGTTTGTTAACAATCGTTTGGATCCTGTTACCAACAAAGAAGAATACTAATGTGTTCAAAACATTAAGGTTTCTATTATTCTTCTCTGTATAACTAATTCATAGCAGAATGCAGACACCACATGAAACAAAGTTTAGAATTGTGCAGCAGTACAAGATGAGTGTCCTGGCTTGACAGACTTTACTAACTGCATAACTGATGCAGCCCAACATGAAATACCCTTGTGTTGGGGTCACCGGACATCTGCGTATGGCTGCAGCTATACCCATGTATAACGGATGGATGCAGTGACACTCATTTCCTTTACATTAATACCTGCTAAACTATTATCTTTTCAGTGGTTTACTTGTTTGGTAACAGACTTAATTCACAGCAACAGAGAACATGACACGACCCTACAGTTTGCTGGCCAGCGCTAAATCAGACCGGACTATAAACTAAAAAGAAAGATGCTTACTCAAATACAGATTATTTTAACAAGCGTATTGCAACAGTTGCCAAGACCTGTAGAGAAATCCTACTAAAGCTTGAAGTTCCTAGTTAGCAAAATCAACCTTTCAAGTGAAAAATGCCCTCACATACCATCTACTTTTGTCTATGTGGAAAGTATTCACTACTTGCATTCAAACATGAGAAGTATTTTGCAAACTGCCATAATCAGAAGGCTAACAAACCAGCTTCTGGAATTCTGACTTGTGGCGATCTGTGTTTAACTTGGGTCCATTGTTTCTACACGAAACGAGATACGTACTATTCTGAACCACGAGTGGCATATTGGACTACAAAAGAGAAAACCTGCCTCATAATACCACAAAAAGAGAGTTGAAACACAAAAATTAGAATGACCCATTCAATAATCTTGATTACAACAGCTAGCAATCAGACATGCTAAATTAATCATTGTCTGAATGCTCCCTCAAATTACTTATTAAAGATAACTAGAAAGCATATAGTTTGTGAACAAATACCCAGTAGTAATATCAATATGCTTTCTACACTCCTATCTTCTTCTTTTAATAAGCCTGAAGACATACAGTTTTTTTCTCAGTATTTCTGAAAGTTATCAGTATCACTAGTCAAAACCACAATACACAAAGAACGTAGTAAAGTTATTCATTTAGATGAAATGAAAGGGCAGACGTTTCCTTTTATTTCTTTAGCTTACAAATTACCAGATTATCTGATTTGCTTTCTCTTATAGTGTGGTATAGCCTATAAGAGGCTCACGAGTGACTAATGAAATGCACACTAGTTAAGCAGTATTTGAAAGAGTATGCAAGCAAAGGCATACTTTTTATAAACTAGGCAGGTCTTCGCATTTACTCATTAAATTATTACCATTATTTTTCAAGGACTGTTTTTGGGAATGACTCAAAACAGCAGAATTCAGAAGCAGCTCCCTACTGAAATGTCATTACTCCAAATGCAGAGTGCCAACATGTCAAAAAAAGGATGAAACTGCAGAAGAACAAAAAATATCGAACATCACTCTTCTCCTTTAAACTTTTTTTTTTTGCGGGCGGGTGGGGGTCCTGCACCGCTCACACCTTCCCATACTTATAAACGCTAACTCCAAGATTGCCATACCTTGCAGAAAATGGGGTATCCCCAGACATTGCCACTTTGGACTTTGTATATGTTAAGTCCATTTTTTCAACCATTTCGGTCTCTGTTTTTTTGGGAATCACTCTAGCAGGTCCCGACATTTCAAATGGTTATCTCAGACACATAAGTTAACATTCCATGCCATCTGACATTCAGGCTTAACTAGAAACCTGATAAAACTATGAGCCGGCCTAGGAGACAGCAAGTAATGCTTGAGTGATTAGACCTTGCTTGTCTATCTCTGGGAGAGAGGTAACATGCAACAGTGCATCAGTTTGCAAAAGGGGCCAAGTATGCTCCTTACAATGTGTGCAGTCAGTGCATGCTGAGTTCATAGGTTCACTGATAATTTCTAGGCCAAGACACCAGGCAGCCTTTTTAAGCCTAGCAATGCTTCTTAATGGTGAGACTCGAACCTTGTACCTTATATTTGTAAGATAAATAATTTAACCATTATGCCAACCCAGGATACAAGGAAAACACAAAACTAGAGCTGATGCCATAGCATGATGAACCTCTAAACATAGTTCTGAAGAAAGCTACTGACATAGTCAGCAACCTCACAGAAGGGTAGCACAGAGAGATAAATCCCCGACCGTAAACCAGACAGGGTCCAAGCAGTTGCTTTATTGGTGGAAAAGCCAGGTAAGGAGGCTGGATAATGAATGGCTTTTACCAACTCATCCATCCTAGGGGAGGTAATGGTGACTTTGCAGTGTGGATGACTGTTATTTTTTAAGTGCAGGCTTGCAAGAAACTCACAGGAGTCGCAACAAAGGTGATTTGGCTTTGTAATCCCAAAACGGGGATGACAAGTCACCTGGACTAATATGTGAGAGTGCTCATGCAACTAAGTGAAGGTGACACAGGCATTCTCCTTAGCCGTCAAAGGACACAGTTAAAGCTACAAAAAAAAAATGCTTCCATGGCCTACGCTCAGTATAAGGACTTACTGTTGATAGGTGGGAGTGCCATGTATTTCTGTGCTCAGGAATACTGAATGGTCACCACAGGGCCTCACTCTGGGGAAGAAAGACAGACAAGCCAGGGTAGGGGATAAGGCTCCCCTTTTGCAGGTAGCCAGTGGATGAGGAAGCATGGGCAGAGATGCAAGCCTCTCCGGGTGGCTCTCACCTCTGTACTGGGTAGCCTTCGCAGCACAGGACAAAAAAAAATGAAAGGATTCAAATACAATATGGGGGACACAATGGTCATCAGGTTTGAGGAGAAAAAGAGGGCACAGAAAATAAAATAAGACTTGGAGCCACTTCTGAAGATCTCCCACACTTATTGTGACAAAAAACAGAGCAGTTGGTCATCCACTTAAAAAAACATTGCTTGGCTAAGAGTCTACCATCTATACTTTTCATAAGGACACAAATCATTGCCAATCACTGAGAAAAGGGAGGGCATTTTTGTATGGCGGCACAAGTTTGCTCCCTCACCTCTCCATGCATCTGCTGACTACAAGACTCCTTTTAACAGGCCATCACTCATTCAGTATGAGACTTGAAATTTACTGTCATGCAGAAGCTCATGGCCAGCCCAAATACTAGAGTTTTTCACCATCCTCTAGAAGGCGGAATTTAGGGTATAAAGAGGGCATCAGCTGACACTATCTTCAGGTCTTTCTTGTCCAAGTACAAAGGAGTTTTGATGTTGACCATGACCTGCCTAACCATACACTATTATGAGGTGATATCCCTAAGCTGAGGAGTAGAAAAGGAAGGTGGGTGGGGGATGATACAGCAACACAACTGTATTAAGTTAATCATAGTCAATGTTGGAGTACAGAGTCTTGCAAACACTCCCATAACTTCTAGTTGTGTGGCTGGACTGAGATCCGATGCAGGGACAGCAGTCTCAACAGAGGCAAACACAGCTCTTACCCTACAGATGGCCATAAGGTGGTAATACTTAGAGAAGGTATGAACAGGGGACCAAGTACC
Source organism: Protopterus annectens (assembly GCF_019279795.1). Lineage (NCBI taxonomy): Eukaryota > Metazoa > Chordata > Ceratodontiformes > Protopteridae > Protopterus > Protopterus annectens. The sequence continues at coordinate 990,912,188 of NC_056727.1, forward strand.
AATCTCTAGAATTGTCTGTGTGGGCACTTCTGTCAGAAAGGCAGTTGCAGTGAATTTATTAGTGTGCTCTCTTCTTGCCAGGAAGCTATTTACCTTGAACATAACAGAAAAAAAATGCAGAAAGCAATCAGTTTGGAAATTGTTTGCCAACTGTTTTATCTTGTTTTTGTTCTGTGAAAACAATCAACAGTTGGTCTGATCTGTTTGGGAATTCTGTCCTGTGGAAATAAAATCTTAGTTGTCTGTGTAAGTCTAGTGAGTGTAAGATTCTCTCTCCCCTGTTCTGGGGGCTTGGAAAGAGCACAGTGAGGTGAATAGCTTGATTTACAGGCATTTAAGAGACTACCTTGAGCATAAAGGATAGATTAGTTTTCAAGGTGCCCCTGTGGAAGACTAAGAATTTCTCCATGAACATCAGAGCATGAAGTTCTGAAATACCTTAGCTGATTTGAGTCCAAACAAGAGGGCTGTCTTCCATGTTAGTAGCTTAATAGGGGCTAAAGCCACTGGCTCAAAGTGTGGCACAGTAAGTTTTTCATGTCCAAAACTCAGGTTTTTGGGGGTGCTGGTTCCCACCTGGTTGGTCTCAGGTGTATTATTCTCATCAGGAATTGCTTAATGTAGGAGTGTAATAAATTGTGGGGATCACAGGGAGGCAGGCTGAGAAGGTAGAAGCTGGGACCTTCATCCTGGAATAAAATAGTCCTTGCTCAAAGAGATGTGCATACCTCTCAACCTCTTAGAGCAAGAAATCTGGACAAAGGCCCACAGCAGGGACAATTTTTAAACACTGCTCTTAAAACTTAGAAACTTGACAATTATTTGCCATAAAAATCATAATTTTAAGAGAACCAGACCAAAAATATTGGGCAAAAATCTGGACATTCTATGAAAATCTGTACAGTTGAGAGGCGTCATGGGAGAGATATTCAAATCTCCTGTACGTTTGCCGGAGAAGAGACACTACCATTGGAATGGCACTAGATAAGAAACTTTTCCATTTGGCTATGCATGACCTTCTAGTACTCAGTTTTCTAACCTCTTTCAAAATGGAAACAACATCCTAGGAGCAAAACTGAGTGGATGGCGTCAGTATCCAATCTTCCAAGCTGTTAGCTTGAGAGTCTATAGACTGAGGTGTGTGACAGATCCATTATTCTGAGTTAGAAGGTTCATGAGTGGTGGGAATATTTGGTTCCCCCCTGCTGAGAGTTAGGAGTATGGAGAACCAGTGTTGCATGGGCCAGAAGGGAGCAAGGAGTGTTACATTTGGCCTATATGATCCCAACTTTAGTAGTACCCTGTGGAAGATGGTACTGGTGCAAAGATGTACAGAAAGAACTTTGTCCATCTGAAGGAGAAGGTGTCTGTTCTCTATGAAACTCTGCTGGGTTCTCAATCAGAATTTGTTTAGCTGCCCATTTTCTGATGAAGCAAAAAGGTATATAACAAAGATACTCCCCAATGATGTTTGAGGTGCAGAAAGACTTTGTTTTTTCAACATCCATTTGTTGGAGTCCAAGAGGATTCTGCTTAGACAGCCTGCCAGCTGAGTGTCCATGCCAGGGATGTAAAATGCTACGGGCGCTTCTCATTCAGTTGTTGGGCAACCGCCAAAGTTCCACTGCTAGTCTGCATAGGGGATATGCATATGTTCCATCCTGTTTGTTTACATAAAGTACCAAATTAATGTGGTATTGTCTGTCCAATTTTGAAGTGGTCCCGGGCACAGTTTGTCTTTCTGAGCTTGCACAGCCAGGATGACTGCCTACATTTCTTTTAACATAATATACTGTTTTGCGTGCTGTCTGCCCCATATCCCCAAGACTCTGAAAATTCCTAAACTGGCCCCTAGGTCATGTTGGAGCAGTCTGTTATCATGGTCTGTATGGTCTCTGGTAAGTGAAAGGACACTCCTGGATTGCTGAGAACACTCTCCTCCCACAACATTTTTAGGCATGGGAGTACAGGGACAATGGTTTGCAGGACTGCTAATGTTGAGCCCAGGTGTTTCTTTAGGAATCACTGCAAGTTCCTCATATGCAGTTTTGACAAGGGGATGATTATAATGCAATAAGCCATGTAATCTAGGGTCCTGAGGAACTCTCTTGCTGTAATGTATTGCTTGGATCATAGAATTCTGAGATATTCTGAGACGAAAGTAACCATGTACTCTGGAAAGAATGCTTTCTGTTGGACTGAGTACACGACTGCCTCCAGGAAAGAAGTCCTGGTGCTTGGAAGGAGTTGGGACTTCCCACGATTCAGGGTCAGACCCACCCCCCAAAAGCAATCCACGATGAGCTGCATAGTTATCAGAAGTTCTGAGGGTGACTTTGCCTGAATCAGGCAGTTGTCCAGATAAGGGTAAAGGTGGACGCCTTGTGTTCTACAAAATGTGACGATTGGCACCAGACATTGGACGAAGACTCTAGGAACAACAGATAAGCCAAATGGTGAGGCACAAAATTGGTAATGCAATCCCCTTGACAAACTGTAGCAATTTTTTTGCATTCCTGAGCCACAAGAACATGCAAACAAGCGCCCTTCAAGTCCAAAGTCACCATCCATGCTCATAGCAAAATAAAGGTCAGTAATCTCTGAAGGGTTAACATCTTGAATTTTGGTACCATCAGAAACTTCTTCAGTCTTGAGAGATCTAGGTTAAGCCTCCAGGTACCTCTTTCCTGGGAACCAAGAAAAGGCAAGAGTAAAACCATGTTTCATCTTCATCTGGAGACACTCTTTGAATGGATACTTGTAGTAATAGTTCTTTCAGAATGGGAGGAATAATTTTTTTGCTGTGGTTTTGGTGGGAGGGGGATATCTAGAAAAGGTGGACTTACCCAGAGTTGGATGGCAAAGCCCTTCCTTATAATCTCTAGGATCCATTTGTCTTGTGCAATCTTTTCCCAGTGGTGGTAGAAGGAAGAAAGTCTTCCTGTCGGGTGGAGAGGGTTGGGGTGGGAGTAGTGCTGGCTGTAGGACAGGATCCTTGAATCCCCCACATCTGAAAAAGAAGTTATGTACTCACCATAACATTCCATCTGAGTAGGTAACTTCATTGGTCAGCAATGTGTGGGTATCGGATCTAACCTGGATCCAAGCCGGCAGCTTTCCAAGCTAGAGATCCGAGCTCCAAGCTCCTCGCCCTTACCCATAATACCCTGCTACCTCCTTCCAATCCTCAGATCGCGTTTGCCCACCTATATAACCTCACAACCACAAAACAACAACCTGAAGAATCCTAACCTAAGGATTAACAAAGGACCTGATAAACCATCCTAGGGTCCAGGTAATCAAAGAACCAGGTTAGGGGGAAGGAGGGGGGGTCGGTTGCTGACAAATTAAGTTACCTACTCAGATGGAATGTTATGGTGAGTACATAACTTCTTTATCTGAAGTAGTTAACTTCATTTGGTCATCAACCTGTGGGACAGAGTCCCCAGCTACCAAAAACTTGGGAGGTCCTCAAGGAAGGATATTCCAGAGCACTACAGAGCCAAAACCCGCCCTTCCTCTGGACACTAAATCCAATTTATAGTGAGAGATAAAGGTATGAGAGGATGCCCAAGTAGCCACAGAGCAAATGTCATCCAAGGGAACTCTAGACCAGAATGCAGCAGATGTAGCCATAGAGTGAGTAGAATGAGCATGAACCCCTATAGGCTCTGATAGGCCAGATAGTTTGTATGTGAGCAGAATGCAATTAGAAATCTATCTGGCCAGAGTCACCTTCGAAACTGGCTTACCCAAGAAGGGTTTTGCAAAGGAAACAAAGAGCTGATCAGACTTGCGGAAGGCAGCTATTCTGTGTAAAAAAAAACGTAACTGTCTATAAACATCTAACAAATGAAGTTTGTACTCCCCTTTGTTTTGATAGGGAAAAAAACTAGGAGATTAATGGACTGATTGATGTTCACCTCGGAGGCCACTTTGAGTAGAAAAGATGGGTTAGTCCTGAGAGAGACCCTGTCCTTATGGAAAACAAGATACGGGGGCTTAACACAGAGGGCCTGAATCTCCAACACCCTCCTAGCTGAGGCAATAGCTACCAAAAAGGCAGTTTTCCAGAACAAGAATTTCAAATCAACAGAAGCTGCAGGTTCAAAAGGTGGTCCAATCAAAGCCTGAAGGACCAAAGTTAGATCCCATGGAGGGGCGGAGTTCCTAATAGGAGGTCTCAAGAGAAACGTACCTTTCAGAAAGGTCTTACAAATCTTGGTGGAGGCGAGGGGATTGAGATAGTCTCCAATGTGAAAATGGGAGATGGCAGCTATTTGAACCTTTACAGTAGAAGAACTGGCCCCTTGCTGAAAAAATATGAGATAGAAAATCGAGCACTGCTGGGATGGGAGCAGTGAAAGGGTCCAAATTCCTATGAGATGCCCAAATAGAAAACCGCTTCCATTTACTATTGTAAACCTTCATGGTAGAAGGCTTATGAGCCACTACTAGGATAGATCTAACTGCAGACGAGATACCAGGTATCCCAGAAACTAATGGAACTGGATCAACCAAGCTGAAAGCTTGAGATCGACCAGATTCGGGGGTTTCAATCCCGAAGGATGAGATATCAGATTCGGGATGGGATCCAAGACCTAGAGAGGAGCTATAAGATGAGACCGTAGGCACGGGAACCAGGCTTGACAAGGCCCGAATAGGGCTATGAGGATAATCTTGCTCACCAACCGACAAGCTTTCTGTAAGAAATTTGTCATCAACGAAAGAGGAGGATTAGCATAAAGCAGACCGGGTGGCCAAGCATGGACTAGAGCGTCTCTGGGGCTTTCCCCCGGAGGGGGAATTAAAGCAAAGAACTTGCTGCATTTCGCGCTGGAAGGTGACGCGAAGAGATCGCAGCAAGGCTGACCCCACTTGCGGAAGATCTGTTTCGCTACTAAGGGATTCAGAGACCACTCGTAGGGCGAGAGGATAGTTCGACTCAGTTTGTCCACTAGGATGTTGGACCGACCCAGAAACTGCGTTGCTAACAGAAAACAGTTGGTGGACATGGCCCAATCCCAAACTCTCATGGCCTCTCAGCAAAGAGGGTAAGACCTGGTTCCCCCCTGTTTGTTGATGTACCAGACCACTGACACGTTGTTTGACTGAATTGCAATAGTCCCTGGAGGGAGAAAGCCATGAAGAGCTTGCAACGCTAGAAGCACCGCCCTCATCTCCAGAACATTTATATGCAGAACGGTCTCTGTCTGAGTCCACATACCTTGGTCAGTTCTGCCCACGTAATGCCCCCCCCACCCAAGGCGAGAAGCATCCATGGTCACCGTGGCTTGGCGTTGCGGCATAACAAATGGTCGTCCTTCCCGAAGCTCTCGAGATTGGAGCCACCACGAGGGAATTTCTGCAAACTCTGCTGACAGGAATCGGTAAATCCAGTGGGTGGTGAAGGATGGACCACTGAACCTGCAAAGTCCACTGGAGAACCCTCATGTGCAAGTGAGCTAAGGGCATGAGATTGATTGCTGCTGCCATGGACCCTAAAGCTCTCAGGACTAACTCCGCTGACGGGGCAGGTGACTGAAGAAGGGCTAAAACGTGTAAGATCAAACTGCTAAGTCTGTCTGATGTCAAGAAGGCCTTGGTCTGAAGCGTGTCTATTCTGGCCCCTATGAACTCCAAGACTTGAACTGGTTGAAGGGATGACTTCTTGAAGTTTATGGTGATCCCCAATTGGGATGCTAGTAGTAGGAAGCAATCCCTGGCTAAGCAGAGTAGCTGCCTGGTGGGGGCGGTAAGGAGCCAGTCGTCTAGGTAAGGAAAAGCTTGTACTCCCTGAAGTCTCAGGTGAGCCGCTACAACTGCCATGACCTTGGTGAACACCCTGGGGGCTGTGGTGAGGCCAAAGGGTAGGACCCTGAACTGGTAATGACTGGCCCCTAGCTGAAAGCGGAGGAACCTCCTGAATTGCCTGTCCATGAGAATGTGATAGTATGCATCCTTGAGGTCTATGGAGCACATCCATTCCTTCTCCTGCAAAAGGGGCAGGATGGATTGAAGCATGACCATCCGGAATTTCTCCCTGGCAGTGAAGAGGTTCATTGTTGAAAGGTCGAGGATCGGCCTCAAGTCCCCATCTTCTTTGGCATCAAAAAGAACCCGGAATAATTGCCTAATCTGGATTGGCCTGGGGGGACATGCTGGATGGCTCTTTTTTCTAGCAGCTTTTTAACCTCTAAAGCTGCAGCCTCCCTCTGACTGGGTGGTACATCGGGGAGGAGCCTCGACTGAGGAGGTAGGTTTATGAAAGGGATCGAGTAACCTCTGGATATTATTTGAAGCACCCAGCGATCTGCTCTGATGGACTCTCGTTGGGCCAGGTGCTTTGAAAAACGCCACCCCCCCCCGACTGCCTCCAGAGAGGAGCAGTCGGGCAACCCTTCAGGGCTGCTGCATGGGTCGGTCAAAAAAGAGTTCCTGAGACCCAAAATTTTTTGGCCCCCCCCTCTGCCTCTGGGCCAGTGTCCACCTTGTCCCCCTCTGCCTCTGAAGAATGAAGGGTCCGGAGCGTAACAGGACTGCTGAGACTTCTGTAACCACATCGTCTTTTGTCCTCTCTGGTTCCTGGAAAAGGACCTTTGAGGAGCCAAAAACTGGATTCCGACGGCAGACAGCGTCTTCCCGTCTTTCTTGTTCTGAACCAATGTGTCGCAGACGGTCTTTCCGAACAGAGTAGAACCGAAGGATGTGTTCGCGAAGGATGCCTTGAAAGGTTCCGAAAAGTCACAAAGCCAGAGCCAGGCATGACGCCTTAAGGTGATGCCGGACCCGCTAGCTCTAGCGGCCCCTTCCATGGCATGGGAAAGTAGTTTGATGTGTTTGAAACCGATTTCAGAGTGGCCATGTGAGCCGAGAAAGTCCGTTTGCCCTCGGCCGACATGGACTCAGGGGGAGACTCAGCGTATTCTTTCACCAGATCCTGCTGAAGTCTAATTACATGGGCCAAATAATTCGGCGTCCTTATGGAAAAGGTAGCTGAAGCAAACATCAACTTCCCGATACGATCCATCATCCAAGACTCCTTATCAGGGGGAATGGACAGAGGAACTATACTGGGTAAGTTCCTTCTTGGTGGCTGCCGCCACCACCATGGCATCTACTGGGGAACCCTTACTCCAAGCAGTCCTATCCACAGAGGGACTAAGAATACTATCTGGCCTCCTGGGGATTGGCTCTACAGTGTCCGGTTCCTTCCATGCCCTGGTAGTGATGAGGTCAACCAGGGGGTCAGCCGGAGGGGACACCCAAGAGGTAGACGGGCCTGTGAACACCTCCAGGAACACTGACTCGTCCGAGGAAGATTTTTGGGCTGACCACCCCCCACTTTTGATGAAGCATTTCCATAATGTCTCCAAAGGAGACGCCTTCGGGGGGTGACCTGAGGGAACCTTCCCCTTCCTCCAAATCGGTGTCCTCCATGATGGACTCAGGGGAGTCCAAGTGCCTCCTCTTACACTTACGTTTGTGAGGGACCTCCTCGGTGGGGCTGTCCGAGGAAGGCTCACCAACAGGGTCATGTTCCGCTAGTGGAACGGGCTGGGGCGTCAACGCTGGCTGTTCCTGGGACTGGACGATGGAAGACAAGACCAGCTGCAAGGGAGTGGGGGCGGATCCCGAAGAAAGAGCAGGGTGTCTCTAACCTCTTGAGAGAACCCTCTCCACTATGTCGAAAGCCGAGGGTGAACCAATCTCTTTTGGCTCCATGGTTAACACCCCCGGATCCGGCGCCGGGATCGGCGTTGGAGCCGAAGCGCTCGGACCCGAGAGGGAAGTGTGCTCCGACTGAAATGGAGCCGAAGACACACTGGCCCCCTCGGATCTGACACACAGCTCTCGACCCCGAGAGTCAGGATCTGAAAAGGGATCCGACAGACTCGAGGGCATGGCCGGCGTCGAGGTAGCGATAACCATCGGCGCCGTCTCCCTGACTCCAAGACTCCTTGGATCCGAAGGCTCCAAAACCCGATAGTGGATCGAAGAAGGAGCTATCAGGGCATAAAGTGGGGCTGAACTCCCTCCCGCCCCGGAGGGGGGAGGGAACAGCTCTCCCATCTGCAGTTGGGTTTGGAGAAAGCAACGCTTCATTCGGTCCATATCAGAGTGGGAGAGACTACTGGTCGACCTTGAAGAGGTCGCCGAAGCTGGCCGGGAGGGCCGCCGCGATGACCTTGAAGATGGTCAGACCTCCTCCTCCAGCTCTGGGGAGAAGCGTGGAGAATGGAGCCGATGGGAGGAAGGCCCAGAGACCTTCTGGGGTGAGGAGAGCAGCTTGGCAGGCGGGGCCGAGGGGGCTGAGTCAGCCCACCGCTTGTGGCTTCTGTACCTCTCTTTCTCCCCCTCTCTTTCTCCCTCTCTCTCTCCTCTCTCTCTTCTCTTTTTTAGAGTCCCTCTCCCCCTGGGAAGAGGTGGGAGGTTGAGTCCCAGCCAGGGGAGGGGGGACAGCAGGCTGAGCAGCCACAGCCGTGGCTGTAGCCACCGAGGGAGAGGCGGAAGAAGCCGACTCCACGGGCAGGAGACCCGCCAGAATCAGCTTATTCCTCCTAATCCCTCAGGGCCCAGGGGTTTAAGGCTGCGCAAATCTGGCAGCCTGAGGTCAAATGTGGTACCCCCATGCAGAGGATGCACTGAGTGTGGCCATCCGCTGGGGATAGCTTACGGCCACACTCAGTGCACTTAGAAAAGATGGCCTTTGGGGCCTTGGCCATGATTTCTAAACAAAAAAACACACACACGCCCACACAAACACCTAAGGGAAAGGGGGGGGCCTACTAGGATTTAAACTACGAGGGAAGAGGGAGTTAATCTCAGGGATTTAAACTATAAAATTAAACTAACCACACACACTAAAAACTAAGAGAGATTATAGGCAAAAAAACACTTACAAATCGCCTGAAACGCTAGGAGCTTGACAACTCTTGCTTGACAAAGCCGCGGCAAACGAGATCTGAGGATTGAAAGGAGGAAGCATGGGGATTATGGGTAAGGGGGAGGAGCTTGGATCTCTAGCTTGGAAAGCTGCCGGCTTGGATCCAGGTCGGATCCGATAACTTCATTTGTCAGCAACCTGTGGGTAACTACTTCAGATACATTGTTCGATTTGTCACTTTCGTCGTTGTCTGGGCTTTTTATAGGTTCATAGGTTGGTACTGGGCTATCTGCCCGAAGGCATATATTAGCCCAGCCACATTGTGCGGTATTCGCCACCCCTTTAGTAGTTCCCTAGACCCTTTTACTAGCAGCTAGTACCCTTGGCCCCTATCTAGTAGTGCTGTTGGTGTGATCCCAGGTGTGAATTTTCTGTTACCCATCCACTCATCAAGGTTCCTCTTGAAGAGTGATAGTGAGGGGCTCTGTCTTATGTAGATCGGGACCCTGTTCCATAGTAAGGGAAGTCTCTGCGAAGCGAATCTATCCCTCCTGCATGTTCTATTCATTGTTGTGTTGAGGTTTATATCCCTAGAGCGTGTAGCTCGAGTAGATTTGTTTTGCTAAGATGGAGCATGTTCAACAATTCTGGGTTGGACATGGCTCTGTACGTTAGACAGGGATCGCCTCTGAGAAAGCGGTATGCACCAGAGAACAGTCTTAGCTTTTTCAATCATGCTGCATAGGGCAACTGTTTGAGGCCAGTAATCCTCTTGGTTAGGTACCTCTGTGGTCTCTCCAGCTGCTGGAGATGTCTAGCCAGGTACATTCCAATTGGTGCATTGTACTCAACAATGGGTCTGATGAGGGAAGAGTAGAGGGGCACCATTACATCCTTAGATCTTGATGTGAACCCTTTTGTGATCAGATGGGTCACATAGAAGGATTTTCTAACCACTTTGACAACATGGTTATCAAAGGAAAGCTGACTATCTACTTGGGTCCCTAGATCCCTTATTTCTTCTTCAGATTTCAGGGTATTACCTCCTATGTTGTAGTTTGCGGGTATTCTGTTTTTTCCAAAGGGGGTTACTATGCATTTTTTTGCATTTAGCTTGAGACCATGGCTTTGACATGATGCATCAGTCTCATTTAGGCCCTTCTGGTGGATCTCCATGTCAATGTTTTTCCCCAGGTTGCTTTGTTTTTTCATGTTTAGATGGAAAAGGTCAATATTTGGCAGAATAGTTTCTATTGCATCTGTAAATGAGAGACATATAAAATTCTTTTACGATTTCATCTGTTTCCTTTTCTTGTCTAGCTTTTCAAACACTTTTTCAGCTTTGGGTCCAAACACAAAGTCCTTGTCCAAGGGAGCGTCAAGGAGTTCTGCTCTGTTGCAGCTGCCTTGCATGGTGCATCTATAGGTTCATAGGTAAATACTTGACTAAGTGCTCTGAAGGGTCATTTAAACCTAGCCAATAACCCAAGGTCAGAATCAAACCCCTACCATATGTCTATGAGGTGAAGACCTTAACCATTAAGCCAAACTCACCCATCGAAAGCCTCATAGCCACATTTGAGAGAATGTCTGGATACTTAGAAGGTGGTATTACGTAGGTCCTGGATATCCCTCTGGAGTTTCTTGTCCTGGATCCCATACATCATGAATTTTTTTTTTCTTGTAGTGACTCTAGGTACTTGAGCATGTGGAACTGGCAGTTAAGAGCTCTCATCACCAGGGTGGCTTAAGTGTAAGTTTTCTTACAAAATCTGTAAAGCAATCTGCTTCCCTATCATTTGGTAAGGGGTACTTGGATGCATGCTCACAATCTCCCTTGGCGTAGTCTGTAGGCACTACTGCTAGGTCCATCCCTGTTTTTTTACAGAGATATTGTCAGACTTCAACACCCTATGGAGGTATTCACACTTCCTAGGATCAGGGGGAAGGGTGTCAAACTGCAAGGATGTCTTTGAACATATCATCCAAGAAAACATGAAATGGAAGGATCACCAGCAGTTAAGGGGTAGGAAAGTTCAGCCACTCTCTGCAGTGAGTTTGAACCTTAGAGAAATCTCCTAGATTCCCAAATGATGGTTCGTTTCATTCTCTGAAGTGTATCTCCAAGGGATACATCTTTAGGAAGCAAGGCCGAGGATCAGGTGTCATCAGAATCTTTGTGTGTCTGTGGGAGAAGGTATTCCACATAAGTAATTTGTCCTCATCCTCTGATTCAGAATCTTCCTGGGGGGGGGGGGGGGGTAAGTATCTTTTTTTCTTTTCCTAGCGGACGTTCCTGGCACAGGATCCTTTTGCAGAGTGGGTTGCCTGGTCTTCAAGAAGTCCATGAAGGCCTGGGCCAGCCAGACCAGTTTTGTGAAGACACCTGGGATGATGAGCCAGTGGACTCTGACAGCAAGTGCTGGGGCACATCTGACTGCCTTTTTGATCAGAGAGTTCAGGTATTAGGTGAAGTAAAAGCCTTGGGTAAAAGGCAGGTGTTTGCAACCTCAATCTGGTTCCCACAGACATATTCCCTAACAATAACCAAGGGGATGCTGCTCTTTCTCTTGGTCACCAGGACTCGAGTATCAAAGTTGTGGCCTAAGTGGCTTCTGACCCAACCAGCTACAGAGTGATTTCAGATTGAGGTGCACACCTGAGTAGAGGCAACCTAAGGACTAAGGCCCAACAGCATCAGTCCAGCAGTCTGCAAAGAGGCCTTACCTGTATCACCAATATTAAGTTTAGTCAAGGGGCCTGACAAATAAGACTAGATGAAGCAAGCCCCATATAATGCACATTAAATATGATGTTAGGAAAAGTACAGTTGTGTACACTTATCATAAATGTAGATGCTCGAGTGTATTCACTGTTGCAGTCCTAACCAATGGGTTATCCGGCTCCCAGTAGCCCACGATCGGCCAGAATACCAAAGGTAAGTAAATATGACGTCGGCTGTCGCCGGTTGTAAAGGACATCAAGACGTCCGATACAAAGGGAGACAGCCGATATCACTTCCTCAGTCTTTCTTGCCATAACAGTCAGAAGCCCCCAGAAAACAAGGCTTAAACCAAAAGCAATTTTGGCAAATAATACCAAATTTAGCCTGTACCTTAGGAAAAGAGAACAGGAGACGGCCAAAAAGGGGAAGGAGGGAGGGAAACCAGGACTGCAACAGTGAATACACTCAAACATCTACATTTATGGTAAATGTACACAACTGTACTATGATCATCGTGTTTCACTGTTGCAGTCCTAACCAATGGGTTGATTACCAAAGCCAAGAGAAAAGGGAGGAGAAATCAACAGAATCAAGGATTGGAGATAATGTCCTGCAGAACAGCAGTGGCAAACCCTGTCCTGGCTCTAGAAAACAAAGGCAAAATTATAATGCTTTGTGAAAGTGAGAACAGAAGACCATGTGGCAGCCTCCAAAATGTCTTCAGTAGGGACACCCCTTAAAAAGGCTGCAGAAGTGGAAGCTGCTCTAGTTGAGTGGGTCCTAACCCCTTGAGGAGGAAATTACAGTTGTGTACACTTACCATAAATGTAGATGTTTGAGTGTATTCACTGTTGCAGTCATTGCATTTGGGTAATCCTGCTGGCAGGTTGCCCTCAGTTGGCCTGAATTCCAAGTCTTGGGTACTGCATCGGCTGCTGTCGCCCCTTTCCTGACGTCAGGTCGTCAGGGGTATTAAAGAAGCAACCGATGCCATTTTCTTCAGTTTTTCTTGCCCCAGATGTCAGGTGCCCCCTAAAAGGGTAGCCAAAATGTATATATATATATATATATATATATATATATATATATATATATATATATATATATACACACACACACACACACATACGCCAATATAAACTTTACCTTTATCTACAAGCAAATACACCACATAGGTTGTATGAATCAGAGAAGGAAAGAAAAGTTCCAGCTGAAAAAAAGGGGGATGGCGGGTGGGTAACCTGGACTGCAACAGTGAATACACTCGAACATCTACATTTAGGGTAAGTGTACACAACTGTACTATGTTCTTCGTGTTTCACTGTTGCAGTCATTACATTTGGGTAGAGTCCCAAAGCTATGGTTGGGAGGCTGGAGCTAAACAGCATTAGTAGCAGCTATGAGGCCCTGCAGAACTGCAGTGGCAAAGCCTGCCCTGGATTTAGAGTAGAGTGGCAGATGATAGTACTTTGTAAAGGTGTGCACTGAACTCCAGGTAGCAGCCTCTAATATATCTTTGGTTGGTACTCCCCCGAGAAAGGCTGCTGAAGTGGCTGCAGCTCTGGCTGAATGTGGCCTAATGCCCTTAGGCACTGGCTTGCCATGGTGTAAATAGCAGAAACGAATGCAGTGTCCTATCCACTTTGAAATAGTTTGCTTGTGTTCCTGCAGCATATGCCACTAGTAATTGCTCTCTCTTCCTGAAAATTTTGGTTCTTGTCCAAGTAGAATCTAAGTTGTCTGTGTACGTCCAAAGAGTGTAGAATTTTCTCCCTCTTGTTCTGTGGATTTGGATAAAAAGTTGGCAGATGAATAGTTTGGTTAAGAGCCACAATGGACACCAGCTTAGGCATAAATGTTGGGTTTGTCCTCAGAGAGACCCTGTCTGGATAAAACATGATGAAAAGTTCCACAGCCATGAGTGTCTGTAGCTCTGAAACCCGTCTTGCAGAAGTTATTGCTAGGAGCAGAGCTGTTTTTCAAGATAAAAACTTTATGTCGGCAGTAGCAGCTGGCTCAAAAGGAGGCAGGGTAAGTTTTTCCAAGACATAGTTGAGGTCCCATGCAGGCCTTAAGTTTTTGGCTCCTCTGAGGTACTGCTTTAGTAAAGGATGAGAAAAAATTGGTGGCTCTGTATTGTAATGAGCCGAAATGGCAAAGGCATGAATTTTAACTGATAAAAAAGATAGGTCTTTGTCCTGCATCTCAGTTAAGTATTGCAAAATCTGAGGAATATTTGGAACAGCTGTATCAGTTCCTTGTGCCTGATTCCAAGCACAGAATCTCTTCCATTTTCCATCATAAGATTTTCTAGTACTGGGCCTTCTGGCTTCCAAAATGACATCCATCACAGTTTTACTGAGAGGTGCGTTTTGTATGACTACATTATCCGCCATGCTGCCAGGTTTAAAGTACTGAGTTGGCTGTGCCGGATCTGATTGTTTTGCTGGGACAGTAGATAAGGTATCTGAGGCAAGGTCCATGTTGGGCATTAAGACAAGTTCCTTAGGATTGGATACCAGTACTGGTGTGGCCAGTCTGGGGCAATCAGTATCATCTTTGGCTTCTCCTGTCTGACCTTTAGGAGTACTTTGGGGAGGAGAGGCAGTGGAGGAAAGGCATATACTGATAGTTTTTTCCAGCTGAAAGATAAGGCGTCCACTTTCCATGCTTGTCTGTGATAAGTCCTTGTACAGAATCTTTTTAGTTGATAGTTGTGAGGGGAGGCAAAGAGATCTATGTCTGGGCATCCTCATTTCCTTGTTATCATGCTGAAGACCTGTGGATTCAGCTGCCACTCCTGGGGATCCATGAGGTTTCTGCTTAGTCTGTCAGCCAGAGTGTTTTCATTTCCTGGCAGGAACTGTGCCTGCAGATGTACTTGGTAAGTCAATGCTGTGTCCCACAAAGTCATGGTTAGTCTGCAAAGGGGGTAAGAATGTGTGCCGCCCTGCTTGTTTATATACCACATGACCATGGTGTTGTCTGTCTTTATCAGCAATTGTCCCGGATGAAGTAGGTCCTTAAAGGCTGTCAGGGCATTTTGAACAGCTAGCATCTCCTTTTGGTTGATATGTAGATGCATTTGGTTTGAGGACCATGTGCCCTGAATGCAACTTCCTGCCATGTGGTTCCCCCAGGCATAATCTGAAGCATCCGTTGTGTCTGTCTAGCTGGGGGTAATGTGAATGGCTGTTCCTTGTTCTGGTAACAAGCCTTCGCCCACCATCTAAACTCCTGTTGCAGGCAGAGAATGAGAGTAATCATTGTTTCCAGGCTGTGGCAATGTTGAGTCCAAACACTTTTTAGGTACCGTTGAAGTTTCCTCATAGACAGTCTGGCATATGGAATTAGTAGGATGCAGGATGCCATGAAGCCCAAAGCCTGCAGAATTTTTCTTGCTGATAACTGGGCCTTTGTTGCCAACATTTTGAAATAGGTAGTTGCCTTTGTTTGTCTGGCGTGAGATAAGCCATCTGGGCAGGAATATTACCTCTTGAGAGGGTTCTAGTTTTGATTTCTTTTTGTTGA
The DNA here is from genome assembly GCF_019279795.1 of Protopterus annectens. Classification (NCBI taxonomy): domain Eukaryota; kingdom Metazoa; phylum Chordata; order Ceratodontiformes; family Protopteridae; genus Protopterus; species Protopterus annectens. The sequence continues at coordinate 990,927,331 of NC_056727.1, forward strand.
ATGTGTACCCAAGGCATGTTAGAAGCCTTTTCACAAATGCCAGATGCTGTAGGAGAATGTCCTTGTTCTCTGCTTGAATCAGACAGTTGTCCAAGTAAGGATATATTTGTATTCCTCTTTGTCTGCAGAATGCAATTACTGGTGCCAGGCACTTTGTAAAGACCCTGGGCGCAGTAGATAAGCCAAAGGGCAGTGCAGAGAATTGGTAGTGCATTAAGCCAGCCTTGAATCGGAGGTATCTTCTGCATGATTGTCTGATTGGGACATGCAGGTATGCCTCTTTTAGGTCTAAAGTCACAAGCCAAGCATTCTTGCCCAGCATGGGCAGAACCTGCTGCAAAGTCAACATTTTGAATTTTGATATATCCAGGAATGTGTTCAAAATAGATAGGTCCATTATTGGTCTCCAGGCCTTGTCCTTTCTGGGTACCAAGAACAGTCTTGAGTAAAATCCTTCTCCCTGCTCTTGCTCTGGTACTTGTTGAATGGCCCCCATGTCCATGAGGGATGAGACTTGTTTTTGCGCCTCTGCCCATTGATTTTTTGGGAGATCTGGCCAACTGCTTTTGGCAGGGTATGGAAATGGAACTTGTAGCCTTGTGATACTATATTTAGAACCCACTTGTCCTGGGTTATAATGTGCCAGTTTTGTGAAAAAAGTGCAAATTTTCCCCCTAAGGGTGCTGCCAGGACATAAGTGCTTGGTGCCGGCAGGGGGAAGTCATTGGGACTGTTTCCTGTATGGCATTGATTTGTCTTCTCCAACTTTGGAGGTAGAAGCACCCCACTGCTTTGACCTGTATGAACCTTGCACCTGGGATCTGCCTCTAGGGCATCTGGATCTGCCCCTTTGAGGTCTGTCTGACACAGGAAAGGACCAATTCTTTGTAGGCCAGTGTCTACTAAACCTAGGTGACTGTACTTGTAAAAAATATTTGACAGTTTGCATAGATTTAGATTTGTCCTCCATTTTCTTTAACACCTCTTCTGCCTTAACACCAAACAAAGTATCATGCTGTAAAGGTGCATCTAATAATTTAACTTTAACATGATCAGGCAGATTTTGTTCCTTTAACCAAGCATGCCTTCTAATTACAGAACCCGTAACTGCGGCCCTGCAGGAGACCTCCAACGAATCAAAACCACATTGCAAAGTATGCTTTCCAACTTGTTCAGCTGCATGCAATAAATCCTGCATTTCCTTGTTTTCTGCACATTCAGAGTTTAACAACATTTTCTGTTTAAGCAATGCCATGACATGTTGCTGATATTTGAGCATATGAAACTGACAGTTTAAGGCCCTTATAGACAAGGTAGCAGACGTGTAAAACTTTTTTCCCCATCTATCCAGTGCCCTAGAATCCCTGTCAGAGGGGGTAGGGTTTTTTGCAACGGAAGCCTTAACTCCTTTGGGACCCTGTGAAATAGTTTCTGGGTCTGCAGCAGGGTTTTTAAAAAGGAATTTATGTGAGTCAGGAACCCTGTAATATCTTTCAGGCTTAACAGGAGCTGGAGGTAGGGAGTCGGGAGTCAGACTAGACTCTGAAAACACATCATCTACAATGTCTAACACAGGTGGAATAGCTAGAGGCCTGTGTTGCGGTAGTAAAAGGAAATCCCTGAGCCTCTTTTTAGATTCTGAAAAATCTTGGCTCTCCCAGTGGAAATGCTCCCTCATGGTATGCAAGGTTTCCCCAAAAGAATAGTCCTCTGGTGGAGAAGCTGAAGGTATAGATTCTTCAGCATCAGAATCCTCATAGGGGGAAGAGAATATTCCTGATCAGAAGAGGAATCAGAAGAAATAGAAACATGATCTGAAGATTCATAGTCAGTCTCTTGCCTAGGCCTCTTATTTGGAGGGGGATGGGAACCCCTGATCCTCTTATCTGGAGGGGGATGGGAACCCCTGATCAAGGTAATCAAGTCTTCAGCCATTTTGAGCATCTGTTTTTTGGGCATAGAGGTCTGTCCACGTGGCTCTTGATTCTTTGCTTTGGAAGGTGCTTTAGTCTTTGCCTTTGTAGCTAAAGTTGGTTTTATGTAAAGATGTTTAGGTCTGAATACACCCTCAGAAGCCGGTGCCTGCTCAGCGGCTCCGGACCCATCTGAGGGAATAGTGTCCGAGGTTCCAGTACCTTGAGTTTCCAGCGGCACAGCCGACTCCATGTGGGAGTCGGTAGCAGCCTGCGACTCTAAAGTAGCGGGTGTCAGAGGCTGCGAAAGCGCCTCACTGAGAACCGGGATCCGGCGACTGTCTTAGGAGAAGCTTCGTTGTCGGTTTTGGACCTCGGTTGTTTATCTCTCTCTTTTTCTTTGCGTTTTTTGTGAACTCCGGTAGTCGAATGGCTATCCGACATTTCTGGATAATTAAACCGGCGTCCAAAATAGTTTAAAGCAAAATCATACAGATGCTTAATAGTGCGTTAATTAAATCTAGCACAAAACAGACAACCAGCCTAGGCAAGGAATACAGTAAGAATGAAAATCCTTATGAGGTATTTGCTTTCCACAAGAAATACAATTATTAGCTTTTTCTGACATCGGTCCGGAGCAAGAAAAAAGTTTCCCCAACGGGGTACTTTGCTTTATTGAAGACTTCAGGTCTGAAACTCGAACACAAAAATCTCAGGAGTCGGCTGACCGGCACTTGCGAACTGCTTCTGCTTCGGGCACCGCGCGGCAAGAAAGACTGAAGAAAATGGCGTCGGCTGCTTCTTTAATACCCCTGACGACCTGATGTCAGGGAAGGGGCAACAGCAGCCGACATAGGACCCAAGACTTTGGAATTCAGGCTGACTGAGGGCAACCTGCCAGCAGGATTACCCAAATGTAATGACTGCAACAGTGAAACACGAAGAACATCCTTGCCATGAAAGGAGTAACAAAAAGAGATACAATGTGCAATCCATTTAGAAATGGTTTGCTTAGAAATAGCCTTGCCCTGGGCTCCAGGGGCAAAACTGACCAATAACTGTGCTGATTTCCGCAGGTCTTTAGTCCTGTCCACGTAACACCTGAGCTGTCTGTGCACATCAAGAGAATGTAGGATCCTTTCACCTCTAGTTCGAGGATTAAAAAAGAAGGTAGGAAGGTGTATGGACTGATTAAGAGTCAGGCTAGAAACCACCTTAGGCATAAATTAGGGTCTGGTTCTTAGAGAGACCCTATCTGCATGGAAAATAAGAAAGGGCTCTACAGCCATCAAAGCTTGCAGCTCCGAAACCCTCCTTGCTGAAGTTATAGCCAAGAGGAAAGCAGTCTGCCAAGAGAAAAACTTTAAATCTGCAGTGGCAGCTGGCTCAAAAGGAGGAAGAGTGAGTTTCTCTAGAACAAAATTAAGATCACATGCTGGAGTAGGTGCCCTTCTGGGAGATTTTAAGTTGCAAGCACCTCTAAGAAACATTTTCATCAGGGGATGAGAAAAAATGGGTTGTTCAAAAGAACAATGAGCAGAAATAGCTGAAGTATGGATCATGATAGAGGAAAAAGAAAGACCACCTTGAAACAAATCAGCCAGGTATTCCAGGATCAGAGGAAGGGTAGGCTGAGAAGAAGATTCCATTTTAGCCTGCATCCAATGAGAGAATCTTTCCCATTTGCCAGCGTAGGACTTCCTAGTGCTAGGCCTCCTGGCCTCCCTCAGCATGTCAACCACCTGCTGGGAAAGGGAAGAAGAAAAGGGAGGAGTCATACAATGAGCCATCCTGCCAAATGTAGAGACTGAAGATGAGGATGTAGAATGTTTCCCCCTTCCTGAATCAAAAGATCTGACTTCAGAGGAAGATGCCAAGGAGGAAGGTGGGAGAGATTGCGAAGCAGCGGATACCAATGCTGTCTGGGCCAGTCTGGAGCTATGAGAATCGTCCTTGGTCGTTCGTCCCTGATCTTCAGTAATACTCTGGGAAGAAGAGGAAGAGGAGGAAAGGCATAAACTGACAGCAACTTCCGGTGGAAGGACAGAGCATCCACTCTCCAGGCTCTGCTGTGATGCTGTTTGGTGCAAAAAAGAGGTAGAAGATGATTGTCTGGGGAGGAGAAAAGATCCACTTGCGGTGTGTCCCAACGCTGAATGGATGCTGTAAAAGACTGCTCTGTTCAACTGCCACTCATGAGGATCCAGGGTTTGTCTGCTGAACTGGTCTGCCAAAACATTGAGCCTTCCTGGAAGAAATTGTGTTAGGAGATGCAGGCCCAGGGATGCTGCTATGGACCAAAGATTCATGCTATGCCTGCACAGGAGGAAAGAATGAGTCCCTCCCTGCTTGTTGATGTACCACATGACTGTGGTGTTGTCTGTTCTGATGAGCAGGGTCCCTGGAGAAAAAAGATGCCTGAAAGCTAGTAAGCCCCGCTGAACTGCTATCAACTCCTTTATATTTATGTGCAGGTGCCTCTGCTGGGCATTCCAACATCCCTGTATGCATCTGCCATTCAGGTGTGATCCAAAGGTATAGTCAGATGCATCTGGTAAGAACATGAGTGGCAGGAGGTGGGCAAAAAGGCATGCCTTTGTTATATAGTCAGGCTGTTGCCCACCATAGAAAATCTGTCTGCAGACATGGAAGCAGAGGAATCATCATATCCAGGTCCTGTGTGTGTTGACACCAAATGTTCTTGAGGTACCATTGAAATTTCCTCATATGCAGTCTTGCATATGGAATCATGAGAATGCAAGAGGCCATGTATCCTATAGCTTGCAGGTATTCCCTTGCAGGGAGCTGGGACAGGCTTGCCAAGTCCTTGAAGTAAACTGAAAGAGTTGTCTACTTCTCCTGGGTGAGATATATCATCTGGGTGGCTGTGTTCAGACTCGCTCCCAGGAATGTTATCAACTTGGATGGCACCATTTTTTATGTTTTCCTCGTTGAGAGAAGAGTCTTTACGAATTCTAGATCCTTTAACAGCTGTTCCTGAGAATTTGCTTGAATCAGACAGTCGTCCAAGTATGGATAAATCTGAATTTTCTTCTGCCTGAAAAAGCAATGACTGGAGCCAGGCACTTTGTGAAAACTCTGGGAGCAGTAGATAAGCCAAAGGGCAGCGCAGAGAATTGATAATGTTGCTTGCCCACCCTGAAACGAAGGTATTGCTTGCAACTTTCCCTGATAGGGATGTGCAGATAAGCTTCTTTGAGATCTAGTTACCAGCCAGGAATTCTTTTGTAACATAGGCAGCTACTGATGCAGAGTGAGCATTTTGAACTTTGGAATTACCAAGAAAGAGTTCAGAATGGACAGATCTAGGATAGGATGCCAGGTGCCTTTTTTTGGAACTAGGAAAAGTCTGGAATAGAAACCCTGGCCTACCTGCTGAGCAGGAACTGATTATTTTGCTTCCAGAAGAAACAGAGATAAAATGTGTTTTTCTACTTCTGCCCTTTGGTTTGGAGGAGCTTCCGGGAATCCTTTGGGAACTGGAAAGGTGTGGAAAGAAAACTTGTGGCCTAGGGATACAGTTCTGAACACCCATATGTCGTCCGTGATAGTGGCCCAGATATTTGCAAAAAGGGCCAACCTTCCCCCTAAAGGACTCTCCAGGCAGGCAAGAACAGGCAGAAGTTGGATAAAGTCATTGAGAGTGTTTTGACTGAGATGCAGGCTTAGAACCTCCTGCCTTGGAAGTGGAAGCCTGTCAACTAACAAGGTTAGCCACCTGCCCCCGAGGAGATTTGTAACCTCGGGTCCTTGAACGGTTCTGTCTGCTGGAATCAGGAAACATCCAACTCTTAGAAGGGTAATTCCTGCTAAAGCGAGGAGGTTGAACTTGCAGAAAATCCTTAACAGTTTGCATAGACTTGGCCTCATCCTCAATCTTCTTGAGCACTTCCTCTGCTTTGCTGCCAAAAAGACTGTCCTTATGCAAAGGTACGTCTAACAGCTTAGCCTTGACAGGCTCTGGAAGGGGCTGTTCCCTGAGCCAAGCGTGCCTTCTAATAACAGATCCAGTAGGTGTAGCCCTGCAGGAGGCTTCTATAATGTCAAAACCTCAATGTAAAAAATGTTTATTGACAAGACTGGCAGAATTCAACAAATCCTGCATATCCTTACTCTTCGCCAAAAGAGGCACACTTGCTATCCTAGACTTAATAGCCTCCAAGGTGTGCTGCTGGTACTTCAGCATATGAAAAAAGCAATTAGTAGACCTAATAACAAGAGTGGCAGAGGTATAAACTTTTTTACCCCACCTTTCTAAGTTCCTAGACTCCCCGTGAGAAGGAACAGGATTTTTAGTAACAGTGGCCTTAACTCCTTTTGGGCCTTGAGAAATAACCTCAGGGTCAGCCAACGGATTCCTGAAAAGAAAAAGATGAAAATCAGGAACTCTATAGTACCGGTCAGGTTTCCTGGGAGCAGGAGGAACCGAATTTGGAGTTAAGGAATTTTCCAGGAAAACATCATCAACCACATCCAACACTGGGGGAATAGCCAGAGGCTTATGCTGAGGTAAATCCAAAAACTCCCTAATCCTTTTCTTAGATTGGGGATAGTCCTGACTTTCCCATTTAAAATGCTCCCATAGAGTATTCAAAGCATCACCAAAAGAGAAATCCTCTGGGGGAGAAGCAGAAGGGATGGACTCCTCTGCATCTGAATCCTCAAAAGGTGAAAAAGCCTGAGACACTTCCTCTTCATCAGCAGAAATGCTAGAAGAATCAGAGCCAGAAAAAGAAAAAGCCTCAAGAGAAACATCCCTGCTCCTTTTAGAAGGAGGAGGCTGTGAATCTCTAATAAGGGTGAAAAGATCATTAGCCATTTTAACCATCTGGGATTGAGGGGAATGAGAAGACATTGGAGCCTGCTTTTTCACAGGCTTATGACTGGAAGATTTACCTGCAAGTCTAAAGGACTCGGGGGGGGGGGCTGGCAACCGCCGAAGTCACAGCAGAGGTCGTCGGGAAGAGCTTGCAGTCTGAACAAAGAACGGAGGCCTCGGACACCGGCGTCAGCTTAGTGGCTCTGGATCCAGCTGAAGAGGCAACAGGCGAGAGGTCAGAAGGCAAAATGGAGGCCGGAGGCCTGGGGGACTCTGAAATGGTCTCAACTGAGGCCTGTGGTTGAAAATCCGCAGATTGCAGAGGCTGCAAAGGTGCCTGACTGGCTACCGCATGACTGACTACCATCCTAACATCATCAGAGGACTTAACCTTCTGGAGCCTGTCGCTGTCCTTATCCTAACGTTTCTTAGGTATATCCGAAGCCTGAAGACTGGCGGACGCCATACCGACAAACTTAGGCCAAACTCCAAAATGTTCAGCTAAAAGATTAGCCCGACGACGAATAGTACGCAGATTAAAGGAGGCACAGAGATCACAATTAGGAACGTTGTGGTCAAGGCCTAGACAAATAATACAATGGGAATGAAAATCTCTATGGGGAATCTGCTTTCCACAGGTAAGACAATTATTAACCTTTTCTGACATTCGTTAAGGCAAGAAAAGAGGATCCCCAACAGGGTATTTAGCTGTAGTAGACTTCAACTTTGTAGTCGGAAACAAAAAAAGGTAAACTGCCGACTGGCACTCGTGCAAGAAATGCTTCTGCTTGGGGCTCCGCGGCAAGGAAGAATGAGGAAGTAACGTCGGCTGTCTCCCTTTGTATCGGACCTCCTGATGTCCTTTACAACTGACGACAGCCAATGTCATATTTACTTACTTTTGTATTCTGGCCGATCGAGGGCTACCGGGAGCTGGATAACCCATTGGTTAGGACTGCAACAGTGAAACATGACGAAAATGTACACATTCTTTAGACTTCTGTCAGGTACTTCATACCCAACAGAAGAATTCTAAAGAGGTATTGCTCAGGTAACTTCAAGATTTGGATGGTGCTGTAAGCATACCTGATCATCTATTATTGTGGGTTCAGGCACAATACAAGCATGAAAACAGAGACCAAGAAAACTGGGATACTCAAAAATTGCTTAGACACAAACTCCTGAGGCCCTCCCCCCAGTGCGTGAGTGCACACACACACACACACACACACACACACACACACACACACACACACACACACACACACACACACACACACAAGCAAAAATTGTCCCAGAGGGGAGTTTCTGGTATAAACAATCCTATTAAATTATGCAGATATGGATGACTGCTGAAGAAACAAGGTAGACATATGAACTGCTCCCGAGTTCAAAATGATTCTAAGGACTAAAAGCAGCATTATTAAATTGCTTTCCAAAGTCCACTGAAGTTCCACTTTGATGTAAATAATCCATGACAAAGAGTACAGTCTCTGTCTATTGACTGGTAGGCATTCCTTCCCTTTCTTGAGAGATGGAAAATGCAAAGGGCCGACCACTTTTTAAAACTAGTTATCACTGTACAGAATCTACGTTGTCTGGAAACATCTGATAGAATAAATGTTAAATGATAAATGTTGTTCTTAATGATTTTGACAGTTTTCAAAGAAGCTGATTTGGGTGAAACTTTGGAAACTAAGAGTCTGGCAATTAGTTCAGAGGATTAAGGCTCTGAGCTGTTAACAAGCTGGTTCTTGTAGTCAGGGATGCATGGTTTGATTCTTTCCACCCCCATTCCACTCCTCTTTTACTCGCAGGTGACATACATCACAACCCTGGCCCAGGACTACCCTCACCCCCTGACACTACCCTAATACAAACCTCTATTCCCCAATCCCACATCCCACAAAAACACATCTCATTTTACTCCATCAACCTGAGAAGCCTAGTAAACAAAACTGCCGAATTCCATTCTTGGATTTCACTGCATTCACCTGACATCATAACCCTTTGCGAGACTTGGCTGAAACCCCACATCCCAGATAAAGACATCCTTCCCCCGGTTATAACATCCTAAGACTAGATCGAACCAAAAAAAAAAAGGAGGTGGTGTTGTTATCATGTACACTGAAAACCTCACACTAACCCCTCTAATATCCCCCTCCCCTCCAGACTCTCCTGCAGAACTTCTTTTGGCCAACTATGAAATCACTCCCTACACCTCACTTAACATTGCTGCAATCTATATCCCACCTGGCAACAACATTAAAGTATTAGAAAGTATTCTTTCTTCTCTGTCCTATCCCCTCCACGAGACTATAATGATGGGGGCTGTCAACATCATCTGGTCAACTCTCACCACCATATCCCCCTCCACCTCCATTAACTTACATGGTTTCACTCAACTAGTAACTAAACCTACGTATATTACTAAATCCACTACCCACACAGTTATACTAGAATGGATCTTAGTATCATATCCCCACAAGTATCACTTCACTGAAACCCTACCGGACACCCTCAGTGACCACTCCCCAATCAAAATCCTCCATTTTACTCCACACATAATCAAACCCAACACAATCAAATCATGCCGCAAACTAAAAAACTTTGACCCTAATTAACTAAACAGTCAACTCTCTGCTATTAACTGGACCTTTCTCAGTTAATTACCCCTCAATGAAGCTGTCATGGAATTTAACATATTCCTTAAAATACTCAACTCCTTTGACCCCATACGCAATGTCAGAATACAATCTGCCATATCCCCTTGGATAACTCCCTCCACCCACTCCCTAAAAGCACAGAGGGACAAAAATTGGAAACTCTGGACCAAAACTAAACTGCACATTCACCTCCAACAATATATACAACTTTGTAAACTTAATAAGAAAGCAATTAATGACAAGAGAAACTAATACTTTATTCCCCCCAAAATACACTTACATAATCCCACAAAATTCTGGCATACTATAAATCAAATCCTTCATCCAGGTAACCCATCCACTTCCCACCCAAGTCCCACAATCACTCCTCTCCAAACCGCTTCTAACTTTAACTCCTACTTCATAGACTCTATTAGCAAACTGTTCAACCACCTTAACTCCAACTCAACCTCACCCACCATCCCTCCTACTCCGTCCAGCACCTCCCCTTCTTTCTGTTAAAAACTGTATCCACTAGCTATATAAAATTTCTGCTTCTTAAGCTCACACCTTGTTCTCCCTCCGTAGATGGTCTCCCTCCACTCTTTCTCCAGCTAGCTGCTAACTCCATAGCCCTACCCATCTCTATTCTCATCAACCGATCTATCACTGAAGCTACAGTCCCAGCTACACTCTTCCCATCCATAAAGGAGGCAACTCTACCGAACTGTCCAACTATAGGCCCATTGCAATTCTAATCACTCCTCTCTAAGATCTTAGAAAAATGTGTATACAAACACTATATTACCTCACACAAGAGAAAGTACAGTTGTGTACCTACCATAAATGTAGATGTTCGAGTGTATTCACTGTTGCAGTCATTACACTTGGGGTTATCCTGCTGGCAGGCTACCCGCAGTCGGCCTGAATTCCAAAGTCCTGGTCCGGCATCAGTTGCTGTTGCCTCTTCCCTGACGTCAGTGCACCAGGGGTATATAAGATGCAGCTGATGCCATTTTCTTCAGTTTCTTTTGCCCCAGATGTCAGGTGCCCCCACAAGAGTAGGCTAAAAATAATGCTTATAACAAAGCATGCGCTAACATAAAAGTCACCTTCATCTACAAGCAAATACACCTCAGATGTTGTATAGAATAGAGAAGTACAGATAAGTCCCAGCAAAGAAAGGGGGATAGTGGGTGGGTAACCTGGACTGCAACAGTGAATACACTCGAACATCTACATTTATGGTAGGTACACAACTGTACTATGTTCATCGTGTTTCACTGTTGCAGTCATTACACCTGGGTTGAATCCCAAAGCTGAGGTTGAGTGGCTGGGTCTAAATAGAATTAGGAGTGGCTATGAGGCCCTGCAGAACTGCAGTGGCAAAGCCTGCTCTGGATTTAGAGTAAAGAGGTAAGTGGTAGTGCTTTGTAAACGTGTGCACTGAAGTCCAAGTTGCAGCCTCCAAAATATCCTTGGTTGGCACTCCTCTGAGGAAGGCTGCTGAAGTGGCTGCTGCTCTGGTTGAGTGTGGCCTAATGCCCTTAGGCACTGTTTTGCCATGCTGTGAATAACAGAAACGAATGCAGTGACCTTTCCATTTTGAAATAGTCTGCTTTGAGATAGCCTTTCCTTGTGATCCTGCAGCATATGCCACTAGAAGTTGCTCAGTCTTTCTGAAAGCTTTAGTTTTTTCCAAGTAGAAGCGTAGCTGTCTGTGTATGTCCAAAGAATGCAGAAGTCTCTCCCCTTTATTCTGTGGGTTTGGATAAAAAGTAGGCAAATGGTTTGATTAAGAGCCACACTGGACACTACCTTAGGCATAAATGTTGGGTTCGTCCTTAGAGAAACCCTGTCCGGATGGAAAATAATAAAAGGTTCCACAGCCATTAATGCCTGTAACTCTGAGACTCTTCTTGCTGAAGTAATTGCTAGGAGCAGAGCTGTTTTCAGTGATAAGAATTTTATCTCGGCTGTGTTGCCTGGCTGAAAAGGAGGCAGTGTGAGTTTTTCCAAAACAAAATTAAGATCCCATGTAGGTATCGGTGCTCTCCTTGGAGGCCTTATGTTTTTGGCCCCTCTGAGGTACTGCCTTAGCAGTGGGTGTGAAAAAATAGGCGGTTCCATATTGTAATGAGCTGAAATGACCGAGGCATGGATCTTAATTGATGAGAAGGATAGGCCTTTGTCCAGCATCTCAGTTAGGTATTGTAAAATCTGAGGAATATTTGGAACAAGCATGTCAAATCCTTGTGCCTGGTGTTCCAAGCACAGAATCTTTTCCATTTTTCTGCATAAGATTTTCTGGTGCTGGGCCTCCTGGCTTCCAACATCCATAACTGCTTTAGAAAGAGGTGTGCTTTGAGTGTTTATATTATCCGCCATGCAGCCGGGTTTAAGGTTCTGAGTTGGCTGTGCAGGATCTGATTGTTTTGTTGGGTCAGTAGATGAGGAATTTGAGGTAAGGTCCAGGCTGGGCCTTGAGACAAACTGTTTAGGACTGGATACCAGTATCATTTTTGGCTTCTCTTGTCTGACCTTTAGGAGTACCTTGGGGAGGAGAGGCAGAGGAGGAAAGGCATATACTGTAAGGGTTTTCCAGCTGAATGATAGAGCATCTACCTTCCATGCCTGTCTGTGATAAATCCTTGTGCAAAATCTCTGTAGTTGGCAGTTGTGTGGGGAGGCAAACAGATCTATGCCTGGGCATCCCCATTTCCTTGTTATCATGTTGAAGACTTGGTGATCTAGTTTCCACTCGTGAGGGTCCATGAGGTTTCTGCTTAGTTCGTCTGCCAGAGTATTTGTCTTTCCTGGCAGGAATTGTGCTTGCAGATGCACTTGATAAGTCAATGCTGTGTTCCACAAAGTCATGGCTTGTCTGCAGAGGGGGTAGGAATGTGTGCCCCCTTGCTTGTTTATTTACCACATCACTGTAGTATTGTCCGTCTTTAGCAACAGTTGTCCTGGATGAAGTAGGTCCTTGGAGGCTGTCAGGGCATTCTGTACAGCTAGCATCTCTTTTTGATTGACATGAAGATGCATTTGGCTTGTGGAACACGTGCCCTGAATACATTTTCCTGCCATGTTGGCCCCCCCAGGCATAATCCGATGAATCTGTTGTTAGTGTCTGCCTGGCTGTGGGTAAAGTGAATGGCTGTCCCTTGTTGTGGTGACAGGCCAGTGCCCACCATCGAAACTCCTGTTGCAGGCAGGGAATGAGGGTAATCAATGTTTCCAGGCTGTGGCAATGTTGAGTCCAAACACTTTCTAGGTACCATTGTAGCTTCCTCATATGCAGTCTTGCATATGGAATTAGCAGAATGCAGGATGCCATGAAGCCCAAAGCCTGCAGAATTTTTCTTGCAGGTAACTGGGTCTTTGTTGCCATCTTTTCGAAGTAAGAAGTCAGTTGCCTTTGTTTGTCTGGCGTGAGATAAGTCATCTGGGCAGCTGTAATTAAGCTTGCACCCAGGAATATTACCTCTTGAGAGGGTACTAGTTTTGATTTCTTTTTGTTTACTGTGTACTCTAGGCAAATTAGTAATCTTTTTACAAAGGCCAGATGCTTCAGTAGAATGTCTTTGCTCTCTGCTTGAATAAGGCAGTCGTCCAAGTAAGGATATATTTGAATTCCTCTTTGCCTGTAAAATGCAATTACTGGTGCCAGGCATTTTGTGAAGACCCTGGGCGCAGTAGATAAGCCAAAGGGCAGTGCAGACAATTGGTAGTGCATTGAGCCAGCTATAAATCTGAGGTATCTTCTGCACGTTTGTCTGATTGGGACATGCAGGTATGCCTCTTTGAGGTCCAAAGTTACTAGCCAAGCCTTCTTGCCCAGCATGGGCAGAAGCTGTTGTAGTGTCAACATTTTGAATTTTGGAACGTCCATAAAAGTATTTAGAATAGACAGGTCCAGTATTGGTCTCCAAGCTTTGTCCTTTCTGGGTACCAAGAAAAGTCTTGAGTAAAATCCTTGTCCCTGCTCTTGCTGTTGTACTGGCTGAATAGCCCTCATGTCCAAGAGAGATGAGATTTGCTTTTGTGCCTCTGCCCATTGATTGTGTGACAGGTCTGGCATACCTTTTGTCTTCGGAAGAGTGTGAAAGTGGAACCTGTAACCCTGAGAAAGTATATTAAAGACCCATTTGTCCTGGGTGATCATGTGCCAATTTTGTGAAAAAAGTGCTAGCTTTCCCCTTAAGGGTGCTGCCTAAAGATAAGTGCTCGGCCTTGGCAGTGGAAAGTCATTGGGACTGTTTCCTATATGGCTGTGACTTGTCTTCTCCGCTTTTGGAGATAAGAGCAGCCCATTGTTTAGGCCTATATGAGCCTTTGGGCTGAGATCTGCCTCTAGGGCATCTGTATCTGCCTCTTTGTGGCCTGTCTGACACAGGAAAGGACCAATTCTTAGAAGGCCAGTTCCTGCTAAATCTAAGTGGCTGAACCTGTAAAAAATCCTTTACTGTCTGCATAGATTTCACTTTATCCTCCATTTTCTTTAACACCTCTTCTGCCTTAACACCAAACAAAGTATCATGGTGTAGTGGAGCATCCAATTATTTTGCTTTAACATGATCAGGCAGATTCTGTTCCTTTAACCAAGCATGCCTTCGAATGACAGAGCCTGAAACAGCGGCCCTGCAAGAGGCCTCCAGTGAATCAAAACCACATTGCAAAGTATGCTTTCTCACTTGTTCAGCTGCATGCAATAAATCCTGCATTTCCTTGTTTAAAGCACATTCAGAATTTGTCAACATTTTCTGTTTTAACAATGACATCAAGTATTGCTGATATTTAAGCATATGAAACTGACAATTTAAAGCCCTTACAGCCAAGGTAGCAGAAGTGTGAACTTTTTTCCCCCATCTGTCCAGTGCTCTAGAATCCCTAAGAGGGAACAGGGTTTTTTGCAGTGGAAGCCTTGGCCCCTTTGGGACCCTGAGATATAGTTTCTGGGTTAGCAGCAGGGTTTTTATATAGGCATTTATGTGAATCTGGAACCCTGTAGTACCGGTCTGGCTTAAAGGGTGCAGGGGATAAAGAGTCAGGAGACAGGTTGGACTCTGAAAATACATCTACAATGTCTAGTACAGGTGGAATAGCCAGAGGTCTGTGCTGAGGAAGTAAAATAAAATCTCTGAGCCTTTTCTTGGATTCTGAGTAATCTTGGCTCTCCCAGTGAAAATGCTCCCTCATGGTATGTAGGATTTCTCCAAAAGAATAGTCCTCTGGAGGAGAGGCTGAAGGAATAGATTCTTCAGCATCAGAATACTCGTAGGGAGGAAGAGAGTATACCTGTTCTGAACAGGAATCAGAAGAAAGTGAAACCTGATCAGAAGAATCATATTCAGTGTCTTGCCTAGGCCTCTTATCAGGAGGGGGATGGGAACCCCTGATCAAAGTAATTAGGTCTTCGGCCATTTTGAGCATCTGTTTCTTAGGCATGGAAGTCTGTCCAGGAGAATGCTGTACTTGTTTCTTTGTCTTTAAAGCTGTTTTGGTCTTTGTCTTGGAAGCTGAAGTTGGCTTAATGTATAACTGTGTTGGTCTGAAAACACCCTCAGAAGCCGATGCCTGCTCAGTGGCTCCGGACCCATCTGAGGGAATAGTTTCCGAAGGCCCAATACCTTGAGTATCCAGAGGCCTAGTTGTCTCCACGTGGGAGTCGGAAGCAGCCTGTGGCTCTGAAGTAGCGGGTGTCAGGGGCTGCGAAAGCGCCTCACTGAGAACCGGCGACTGGCCTAGCGGAGGTTTCGTCGTCGGTTTTGGACCTCGGATGCCTGTCCTTTTCTTTTTCTTTGTGCTTTTTATGAACTCCGGTCGTCGGCTGTTCTGGCATTATATAATTAAACCTTTGGCCAAAGTAATGAAATGCAAAATCGTACCGATGCTTAATAGTGCGTTGGTTAAATCTAGCACAAAACTGACAACTAGCAACGTCGTTGTCAGGGCCTAGGCAAGGAATACAGTAAAAATGAAAATCCTTATGAGGTATTTGCTTACCACAAGAAATACAATTGTTAACTTTTTCTGACATTGATCTGGAGCAAGAAAAAAGTTTCCCCAACGGGGCATTTAGCTTTATTGAAGACTTCGGATCTGAAATTCGATTTCGAAAATCTCAGGAGTCAGCCGACCGGCACTTGTGAACTGCTTTTGCTTCAGGCACCGCACGGCAAGAAAGAGTGAAGAAAATGGTGTCAGCAGCATCTTATATACCCCTGGTGCACTGACGTCAGGGAAGAGGCGACAGCAACCGACGCCGGACCACGACTTTGGAATTCAGGCCGACTGCGGGTAGCCTGCCAGCAGGATAACCCCAAGTGTAATGACTGCAACAGTGAAACACGACGAACTTCCTAATAACCCCCACCTAACATGGCTTCCACCCTGGTCATAGTACCTCTACTACCCTCATCTCCTTTACAAACACCATCTCTCAAACTAGAGACCAGAATAAACTAGCTTCCTGTTTCTTTCTTGACCTCTCAAAGACATTTGACACCATTTCCCACCCCCTTCTCTTAGTCAAACTTACTCGATTAAACCTATCCTCCACCACAATCTCCTGGTTCTCTAGTTACCTCAGCAATTGTTTCCAAACTGTCAAATGGAACTCTGCAACCTCTCCAGAACTCCCTATACAGATGGGAGTACCCAAGGGTCAATTTTAGGACCACTGCTATTTAATATTTTTACTAATCAATTACCTACCTCAACCCCACACTCATCAGTAGTGGAATATGCAGATGACTCAACTGTCATCTCCATAGCCAATACCCTTCCCGAGCTCCACACTGTAACGCAGGACTCCTTGTCTATTGAAAACTGGCTCAACCAAAACCATCTTATCTTAAATCCAAACACCAAACTCTTACTTTTTGTACTAAAAACAATAGCCCACCTAAAACCATCCTTTTCCATAATTTCCCACAATAACACTCATCTCAGTGGAAAGCCACACCAAACTCCTAGGGGTCATTATTGATGATCAGCTAAAATTTGACTTGCATATTCTAAGTAACAAAGAAAACCCAGCAAAAACTTCGTCTCCCTTATAGAAACAAAACATTTCTCTCTAGTACCGCTAAAATTGCTCCATCACACACCTACCTACTACCATCCCTTCTCTATAGCCCTCAAATACTCATCAATTTACAAACCTCATTTATTTCTAAACTAGAATCCACTAATAACAAAGTAGCTAAATTTGCCGCCAAACTACCATACTCCTCTCATCACTGCTTAGCACTCAAAAACTGAAATGGTTAGAATTACCCCATAACCTACTCCTCCCTCAGCTTAACATAATTCATTTCTTTCTATACCAGATGACTTTCTGCCCCAGTATTGCATCCATCATCTCCTCCTACACCCCAGCTAGAACACTCTGGAGCTCTGACCAACATCTCTTATCCATTCACAAACCCAAGATCACATAGGGAAAAACCTTTATTGCTGCTACCCAGCTGAAAACTGGAACAAACTACCACTTGATAGCCAAAACACTAGACCAAAACCCCAATTCAAAAAGGCAGTCAAAAATCACTTAAGCAAAAATAAACTGTCAGTGCTATTTCTCCCCTGACTGACCCAACTCTCTAGGCCACCAGTCTATCACCTTTCTCCTATTGCAGTGAAACCCAAACCTTCCTCATGTATCTCTCCTGTTCAACTCTGCAAGCCATCCTTCCTAACTCTCTGCCCCTAACCTCTCTCTTACAAACCTTTTCATACTACCACCTCTTCTCCCACTGTCAGCCAGATTAATCTTTATTGACGTATAGACTAACAGTAGAATAACTAAGCTTAGAAACCCATTCTCACCCACCTTTTACTACACAAAATCCACTAGCCCTTGCCCTGTAAAATTTATATGAATGATTTCTTTATACTGTTGCAGTGTACCTTAATAACTACTGATATGTACTAACTAATTACCATTAATGTCAACCTGCTTTTTGCATACATCTACTTGCTTTTTGCATACATCTACTTACATTTGTACATAATGTATGCATCAATGTATCTTTTGTGTATTTGTTTTAACTGTGGAGCTTTTCTCCCTGGGTCTCCACTGAAAAAGGGCTCTGTCCCAGCTGGACCAACCCGGTCAACAAATGTCAAACAAACAAACAAACAAATAAATAAATACATAAAATTTGCTAAACATTGCTAGTGGGTCATCCTCTGAAAAGGACTAGTGTTCAATAAGCTTACTCAGTTAAAAAATACATAAAATAAAAAAATACTTTAGGCATAAAACATGGATTTTAGGATATGTCCTTAAAGCCACATTTCATTACAGTACAAAAAGTGTTTGCCAGGAGAAAATCATAAAGAAATGCTGTTAGCTGTGACAGCAACCAGAAAAAAGTGCTTCCAAATTAGACACATTTTAACTGCGCTGAAGCCATTAGTTAAAAGGGAGACGAACTTAACATCTCCAACATAAAAAGATGAAATGTGAAGAATGAAATATGTCTTCCTGGAGGTCTCAAGTGAAGGGATCCCTTAAGGAAGCCTTAGTAGAGAAAGAAATGTCGACAAAATGGTTATACAAATAACCAGATATTACCAAGAAATAAACATTGTCCATTAAGAAGCAAAATTGTGAAGAATATAAAATAATTCAAGTAGTCTAGAAGCCTTAGGCAAGGGATATTATGGAATATCTAAACCTTTTGAAATAGGCCAAGAAATCTTTCCCATTTCTATAAGTAAGATCTTTATGTATTAAATGTTATCTCCCTTTAAAAGACTTAAAATTGTGTAGAAAAGAAGATGCTATTGAGAATGAACAATGTTTTCATGCTGACACAATTAGAGTTTTGAAGTTTGCGATGTAATACTCTATCCTCTTGCTTGGTTAGCAGTGGCTTGTGCAGAGGTAAATAGTCAAACCAAAATACAAATTAACCTAATTAGCAGTGAGCACAAAAATAGTCTGAGCCAAGAGGAAGCAACTAGTATTGCTTTGAAGAGAATTACATGAATTAAAGGAAAATGAGACCAGAGATAACAAACCAAGGCTCAAGTCCCGAAAATAATTATCTTTTCTAAGCTTCCCATTAGGGATAAGGGAGGAGGAAATTTTAAGTTAATTGCTGTGAATAGTGGCAAATGGATCCACTTCATCAAGACTGCATCCGCGTGTAATTTGATGAAAAAATGATTGCATCTAATATTCACTCATGAAACGACATGATACCACAGTACAAACAGAAAATGACTGATTTCAACAACTGGCTACGTTTCTGGTGTCATTCTAAGAGGATCCAGTAGCTGTCTGCCTGGGATGACATGATTGACAGACCTCGATGTTTTGCCAGAGATGGCCTGCATCTGTCACCTCTGGGCTCCTGGATACTGGCCAAGGCTCTTGCCACCCCTATAGTGCCTTTTTAGGTGGTGTTCCAAAGACCAAATTCCCACCGTAACAGCTACAAACAAATGTAATCTCAGAGTCATGCTGCTCAATGCTAGAAGTCTAAATCTCAAAATACACTTGCTCGAAGCATTCCTTAGAATGGAGAACATCAACATTTGTGCTGTAACAGAGACCTGGTTCAAGGCAGCAGAAAGCACCCCTGCACCACCAGGCACCACCAGGCTATAACTCATTCTACACCTTTAGACCCCAGAACTTGGACTGAAGCTCCAAAGGCAGTGGTGTTTCCACATTCATAAAGGATGTACACACCTCCAGACTGGTAGCCCAACATAATGCATCACAGATACTTCAGGTGCAGCTAACACTGGGTAAGACAGAGATTCAGGTCGTAGCCTGTTATAGGTCCCCAACCATGTCCCAAGACTTGCACTTCACGTTCCTAAGCACCCTGGAGAATATTAGGGTCCAACCTAACATTCTCTTACTAGGCAACTTCAACTACCCCTCCATTAACTCGGTAAACTTCTCATGTACCAATACACTTGACCATTTCCTGGAGTTCATTAATTCCAATGTCCTGGACCAGCGCATTCTTACCCCCACTAGAGGTAGCAACATCCTTGATCTGGTCATTACTAACATGGGCGAACGTTGCTCTACGCCAATAGTCAGCTCTTCCCTGGTTAAATCCGACCACAAACTAATCACCTTGTTAATCCACACCCCCCCCCACCCCACAAAGGTAACCACCATGAAAACTTCTCCAAAGCTAACTTTAGGCTCCTAAAAACAGAGGTGGCTAACTTCACAGTATCCATACAAATGGAGAATAGGTGCATGACCGCCAAATCATACACCAATGCACTGTACGAGCACATATACAAATGCATGGATCTCTCCATATCCAAAAGAACCAAGATGCTGTCCTCCAAAAAAAGGAAGCCAATCTGGTAGTCCCCTGCCATAAACAAACTCTACAACAGAAGAAGGAAAATGATGTGGAATAAGGCAAAGTCCCAAGACTGGAAAAACTCCCTTATCAACCTCAACAAAAAGTTGAGATCCCTCATCAAATCCTCTAAAGCTAGCTATGAAAACAGAATTGCAGCAGATAGTAAAGACAACAACAAGGCCTTCTATAGTTATGTAAAGAATCTCCACGGCAATACCCAGATTTGCTCTTAGCTACTGCACAATGGTACCTCCTGTACTGAGCCAGCAGATATTGCCAGTATACTGGCAGCCAGATTTAGTGCCAACCTGACCCTTCCCCAAAGGACCAATCATAATACCAGTAGACTGCCAGGCACCCAGTATTACTGATGCACAGGTTAAAACAGCACTGTTCAAGGCCAAGAATACAGCTTCTATGGGACAGGACAATATCGCTGGTTGTATTCTAAATGAACTACAGAGTGAACTGGCACCTCACCTGTGTACCCTGTTCAATCACAGCCTCACCTCAGGCTTTGTCCCTACTGAATGGTGCACTGCTACAGTCATCCCTCTCCACAAAGGAGGATCGACTACAGACCTTGGGAACTATCGTCCCATTAGCCTGACGAGTCTGATATGTAAAGCTATGGAACGCATCATCATGGATCTAATAAACAAGGATATAGGGAATCTCCAAACTCTGGATCCCACACAGTTTGGTTCTGCTCAACTTCTTTGAGTCAGTCACCAGAGCTGTGGATAAAGGCAAGGTGGTTCCATACAGCCTACCTTGATCTGGCCAAGGCTTTTGATACAATTCCCCACTCAGGAATCATAGAAAAACTCACTAAGCTTGGCATCAACCCCTATATTACTAGGTGGACTGCAAACTGGTACACAGATGGAACCCACAGTGTGAAAGTAGAGGACTCCAAGTCAGACGGGCGAATAGTCATGAGTGGAGTCCCACAGGGTTTGGTCCTGGGTCCTCTCCTGTTTGGTATCTACTTCTCTGAAGTCCAGGCCAACGCAAAGGGACTCTAGCTGACAAAGTTCACAGATGATTGCAGATTGCAAGTTGGGAGCTATTATTAACTCCCCAAGTGATGCTGACATTCTACAGAATGGCCTTACTGAGACCAACGACTGGTGTCAGAACCATGGCCTTAAAATCAATGCCAAAAAATGTGTTGCCATCCCCTTTGGGAAAAACCTGGTTCCCATGAATTACCACATTGATGGTAGTTCACTGAACACAGAAGACGTTACAAGAGATCTGGGAACACAGGTTGACAGCAACCTCTCTTTTGATCACCACATTGCCACTGTGGTCAGAAAGTTCTTCTATTCGACACATCTCATTACTAAGGGTTCTGCATCTAGGAAGAAAGAGGTCATTGTCTCCCTCTACTCTTCCCTCATTAGGCCAATCATTGAGTACAATGCCCCATTTGGCATGTACCTCACTAGACACCTGCAACAACTGGAGAGCCCGCAAAAGTACCTCACAGAGGATCCTAGGCCTCAAACACTTGTCCTATATGGACAGACTCAAAAAATTCCAACTATTCTCTGTCTCATATCGCCTACTTAGAGGTGATCTCTGCTTGACTTACAAAGCCATGTCTGACCCAGCTTTGTTAGAAATGCTACATCTAAAGAAATAGCAATCCTTCCGCACCACGTGCATCCAGAGACCTCAACCTCATTACCACAATTAACAGAACATGCTGGAGGGACAGGTTCATAACCCAGACACTACCCATGCTATGGAACAGACTTCTCATACATGTCAAGCAGAGCACCTCGCTGACCCTCTTCAATAAATCTTGATGAGTGCATAGGAAATAGAAAATTCACCCCCGGGATAACTCCAGTGGCTCTACTCGACAGATGCACTGGGAACTAAGATCGGGTAGCACTATGTCAGGGTAATCCTATGGCTAGGCTTGTAAAGGCCCCAGGGCCATTAGCCTAGTACACACCTATGAACCTAAACAAAGTACATTTTTTACTTAAAGCATCTGCTGCTTGCTCATTTAAAGTCTAGAACATGAGCTCAAGAAGGTGGAGAATGTGTTGTCCAGCCTATTCCCCACTCCAAACACTCTCGTGACAAAGCTGAAAAGATCTGTTCCCCTTATTTTTATATACATCACACCACTGCTGAATTGTTGATGGTTTTGAAGATGGCCTGGCCATAATCTGTCCTGGAAGGCCATCAGGGCCCTGTACACTCATCTCCTTTAAGAGGAAATGATTAATCCTGTTAAGATCAGCAGCCTTGGAATAATAAACTGGTAAATTAGGCATTCTAATTATCAAGGAAAGTATGTGCATTAAGAATATACACTCCAGAAGAAGAAGCAATGAGAATTCATTCCTGTAGAGACGTTTTCTCGGTCTGTCCATCAAATATATTCATCCCATTTTTAACTTGAGTGATGGGAATTGTCAAACAGGCCTACAAACTGGGTTCAAAAGTTTGAGATACCACTGTGGCTTTCTCATATAAACTTTGCTCTAGAGAACAGCAGAATGTAAGACACATACCTCAGCACTCTTGGAAATGTTGCTGCCATGTTTTGTTGCCAAGAGAATTTCAAAAGAACTAATTGAGTCTCTTTTTGCTTGTCAACCATCAAACATACTTCTTGTCCAATTTTAATTCAATATCAGGCTTTTTCTTGTATGGGTAACTGAAATTAAATTTTCAAATTATTTATGCTTTTGTTTCTTACCTCTTACAAGAAAAAACAGAAGCTGCAGAAGTAGACAGTTAAACAGGAGATGAAACCCAAGGTGCAGAACAAATTCAAACCTTAAGTGAAGTAAGTTTGCGAGGCATAAGGACGTTTTCAAGGGCCCATTTACAATGCCTCTTGGCAGATCATTAAAATGCGCAGATGAAATTGTTCTCTGCAACCTGGTGAGGACATAATCAAACACTATGTGCTTGCCTGCAAGAAGTATTTGTTTGCTGAAGGCACACTTTGTAACAAGGACTTCATTACAATAAACATGGATGGGCCTATGCCCAACATCAGAAAAGGTAGGAAAGAGATTAAAAAAATTACATCCCTGAAAGAATTTTTAAAGCAATTTTAGTCACACGAATAAAACTAAAGCTTAGCAGCTTTCAGCATTAATGAAGACAATTACTACATATACATATATGTGTATATACATATATTTTAGCACACGTACTTTATATACATACATTTTATATATATAATACACACACACACACATATATATATATATATATAGAGAGAGAGAGAGAGAGGGGGAGAGAGATTTTATACATATATTTATTTAAGAACACACGTATATAGGTTCATAGAGGAGTACTAGGCTAGCTGCCATTAAAGGGCCATTTTAAGTCTAGCAAATTTCCCTATTTGTACTCGAAATAACCTATCCTGTTTGGTTATAGATTGGCCTTACCCATCCCACGACCGATAATTATACATTACCTCTAATAAGAATAACTGTGATCATAACCATAGATGATTTCAGGGGACCTGTGCATGGGATAAAGCATTTAGGAACTGCCTGTGCCCATCAGTAATACAGGAGGCAGTCCTGCAGGTAAAGTTTATGTTTTCCATCTAAAAATCTAAGCTATGATTGAAAATGGACAGAGATGAACTTTGTTTCATGTGAATGAGGACTCTGTTTCACAGCAGCAGTATGTTATACAAAATATACCTGCCCCTCCAAACTGTTCTGTTGATGTTACAGAAGAGGTTTAGATCCCTAGAAAGAGAATTTCTGATGTCATCTGACTTGCTGATGTGTAGTAAATCCATAAGTAATAAGTCGAAGGATGCCAGACACAGGTCACCTCTTGGCAGTCTATAGGATACCAAGTAAAGTGACATGGCTTTGAGTCAATCCATATAGGACTTGTTGTTTAGGCCGTGTATCCTTTTAGTAAGGTATCTCAGAGAGCATTACAGTTGTTGCATGTGCCTGCACAGATATATGCCAAAGAGGTCATTATAATCGCTGACTGGCATAATGAGGGCTGAGTAAAGGGGGGGGGGGTAATGACATCCCTAGATCTAGACACAATCCCTTTGTTTATAAGCTGTGCAACACAGAAGGGCTTTCCTTGAAACAATAGATACATGTTGGTCAAAGTTAGGTCACTGTTCACATAAGTTTCTAACTCCTGACAGAAAAGTGTAAAATCTTACCATAACCATAGATGTCCTCTTCCATGTTGTAGTACTCTGTACATATGGCTTTTCTCCTCTTGCTACCTGAATGTCTGGCCAGTATACAAAAGATTTCAGTCACTGTATGGTGAGTGGGACGTCTGACATGGCTAACAGAGCACGCACCAGCCCTCAGAACTGAGCGTCATAGTTGGAACCCACCCTTCTTAGGGTAATGCCAGTCCCGTACCATCCAAAAAGGGAAATGTCGTATTCCAGGACGGGTAGGTGGGTGGGAAGGAATACTGCAACATGGAAGAGAAGGACATCTAAGGTTATGGTAAGATTTTACACAACTTTTCTATGTCCTTCTATTCCCATGTTGCAGAATTCTGTACATATGGGTGAGTGCCAAAGCTCACTGTGAGGAAGGGGAGGTGGTCTAGCAGAATTCTCCAGGAATCCATGGATGATAGTCCTGGCAAATCCAGCTCTGGCCCTGGAGATGTGATCTAACTTGTAATGTTCGGTGAAGGCATGCACAGAAGACCAAGAGGCTGCTTCAAGTATAGTGGAACTATCCAAACTCCTGAAGAAAGCCCCAGAGGAGGCCACTGTTCTGGTGGAGTGTGCTTTGACAGTACCTTGCA